>NC_142742.1:2982500-3087500 GCF_051943395.1 Hippocampus bargibanti | reverse complement strand
ACTGATACCTCGGTTTACAAACCCCTTGGCTTACGGACTTTTCGGTTTACGAACGTTACATTTATGAACATTTTACCTTGGCATACGAACTATTTTTCGGGATACACACGGAGTGCTACAATGAGAGATGTGTCGTTCGCCATGTGTACTCTTGATGCAAAAAGCTGTCAACCCAGCTAAACAGAACACAATTGATGAGGAACAAGGTAAAATGATCGCAGAGAAAGCACCTACAAGGGATCATTCCTCAAGAGGGTGAAAGAAGAAGGCTACGTTCCTCATCAAGTGTTTAATGCTGAGGAAACCGGCCACTCCATTCCATCAAGCCATCAACGACCATCACAAAGGTAAATAAAACCACTTTATTATACAGTACAGTTTATTTCTTTAATTATAATACCATAGCACATTTATTACGATTAGCACGATCTGGTGGGCGACCAACGGGTGGCGCTGTCGGCCCCGCATGCACAGGTGCTGGTCATTCCGATCAGTGGCAGTTCAAAGGAATCCCGGCACGACCATTCCGTGTCGGGTCATTGCATTGAATGTGTTTGCTTCACCCTATCAGGTTTGTTTCATCTTGGCAGATTTTTACTCATGTTTTTCTTTGATACTTTGTACTTTTCTGTTCGGATGACTTTGATGTTTTAGATTTTGTTCCTGCGGACTTTATTTTAAAACAATTTGTCAAATATAACCTCCTGCTCCCTCCTGTCTGCTTTTTTGGAATCCACAACCACCATCACCACCTTGCGAACCGTAACATATCATACATAAAATAAGGCTTATTATGTGTATTTTTAAGGCTTAGAAATTTAGAAAGTTGAAAATTATGTTTTGGAACGAATTATTCTCATTTTAATGGTTTCCTATGTGAAATTATTTTTTGGGAGAAACACATTTTTCGCCATACACACTCTCTCGGGGAACCAATTAAGTTCGTAAGGCAAGGTATCACTATATTTTTATATTCTTTTGAAGTGATGCGTGGTTTAAAAATCTTGAGGACCGTGAAGCTTTTTGTGTTAGTAGATGCGACTGTTCCAATCCGCAAAAACAAACATAAATAAATAACCATCCATAAATTGAGTGTAAATGAGCACATGTATCGCTACGACACAATAACCCCCCACTGACCCCCGGCCCATATCTTCTGACAATGCACTTGAAACACCCTCTATGTCTGTAGGCATTGCTATTCGCTGTGGCTCGGGTTATAAATCACAAAGCTGACTGTTGGATTTCCACTCTCAGAATAGAAGCCATAAACTAATTTGAAACACCCTTAATATAGAAGTTAGTATGCCCGGGAAATTGACGCTGGGGTGGCACTAATAGAAATGTGAGGGCAGTCGTGGAGGTTTGAAAATGAATTTCAAGGCTGCGTGAATTGTTTCTAATGTTCCCGTTGTAGTCATTTGATGTGTTGAATGTAGAACAAGAATAAACATGTTTTCTTTGTGTATTTTCATTATTGTATATGGGCCCTCCAGTCAGCAGGGAGAGGCTGGCTCAAATCAGGACAAACAGTATAGATAACAGATTTCATACTGCGGTTGAATTATTAACAAAATTAAAATCTAGATAGAGATAATATAAGAGTTGATGGGGGATATCTAATAAAAAAATGAAGTACAGTGATACCTCGGTTTACGAAACCCTTGACTGACGAACTTTTCGTTCACGAACGTTACATTTATGAACATTTTACCTTGGCATACGAACTTTACCTTGGCATACAAACTTTTTCGTACACGGAGCTACCTCAATAAGTGATGTGTCGTTTGCGAACGAGCCCGTTCTTCTAACAACAAAATGGCAGCCGACTGTTTTTGTCCTCTATTCCCTGCCTACAGTCTTCGGTTAAAGCCACGTGACTGGTCAAGAACGCAGCAGTGAGGGGGGTGGTTTAAATATTAAAGAGACAGGCATATTTCTCCACTGTGAGACTAATAAAGGCATATCCAATATCCAATACGACGGTGAGAGAGTTTCAACTTTGATAGTTCAAAGGCAGAGTGTAGACTGCAAGGTTAAAATAACCCATCAATCAGGCTCCACAAACAACCCGCACAAGCCATCTGTACACTTGATGCAAAAAGCTATCAACCCAGCTAAACAGAACACAACTGATGAGGAACGAGATAGAATTATCACAGAAAAAGCACCTATAAGGGATCATTCCTCAAGATGGTGAAAGAAGAAGGTTACGTTCCTCATCAAGTGTTTAATGTTGATGAAACCGGCCACTCCATTCAATCAAGCCATCAATGACCATCACAAAGGTCAATAAAACGATTTTATTATACAGTACAGTTTCTTTAATTATAATATCATAGCACATTTATTATACATAAAATAAGGTATATTTTGTGTAGTTTTAAGGCTTAGAAAATTAGAAAGTTAAAAAAATGGTTTATGAGACGTGGAAACGGATTATTCTCATTTTAATGGTTTCCTATGGGAAATTATTTTTTGGGATACACACTTTTCGCCTTACACACTCTGTCTGGGAACCAATTAAGTTCGTAAGTCAAGGCATCACTGTAACTCAAGATTCAATGTAAATAAAACTAGACAGTTAACTCTTAAAAAAACGCGTTATTTTGAACAATGTAGTCACTTGAATAAGCTCAAACGAACACAAATGTTACAAAGAATGGTCTATTCGGAGCCACAAAGGGGAATTTCGTGTTATTGTTGGACTTTAATGGCACGTTACATTGTGTCCGCTACCGATTACATAGACCAGGGGGAGACTTTACGGTCCCAGTGGCCGCTAAACTGGACCGACAACGGAGAGGAGAAAAGGAGTCTTCCTTTTTGGTTGTCGAATAAAATGGCGGGGTTCAAAGAAAAAAAGCAGAAGAAAATGTTAAAAACATTGGGGAACTCACCATGTACAGCGTGAAGGGGAAACATAGCAAAAAGAGCCAGATGTAAAGATGGAGCGCGTTGACGAACGTATTCTGGTCGGGGTCGTAGTACCAGCCGCCGGTGATTGAAGCCCAGACCCCCTGCCTGAGGATCTGGAGGGTCTGCGAGCCCATGGCTTGCTTGAGCGGACCGACGAAGGGAACCACCGCGGCCGGCGAGGGCGACTCGAACGCCGCCGACTAAAGGACGAGCGGCGCCGTGTTGTTGGTCAGAGACGCTGGCCTAGGCATCTTCTAGCCCCGCTAGCTAGTCCCGGTCAGCCGTCAGACAAGCCAAGGCAAACCCGGGGCGCTTGGTTGCTCCAATGAGTCCTCCAGCGGAGGACAGTGCTATCCCACCACGCCCTGCGTGGATGTTCTTCTTCGTGGCTTCCGTCACGGTTTACCCGAAGAAGAGCGAAAATAGAAGAGCTTGGATAACATTTTGTCCAAATCCCTTCGTTTTATGTAATATAATACGTGTAAATATCTTTTAGATAAGAAGTAAGAGTTGAAATCAGCAACAGCTGATGCGACAATAGAATACAAACATGTTTTTCCCAGTTTGGTATAAAAGTAACATATGTCGACATCTAGTGTTAATTTGGGGTGTTACGTGTGAATAGTGGAGTAGATGCACGTCAATAAATAAAAAAAAATACTAAAAATCAAATGTTATTGAAAATAACCACGACAAAGAGGGTACATGTTTTGTCATATTTGTTATTTCGTTTTTTTGTACTTCAAAATGGTTCCGCGAGTGACTGCCCTTTCCAGCAGCTCCTGTATTTTGTTTTTCTACTTCTTTCTTTCCTTTCCTAACTTTGCTGCTACAAAATGTAAATTTATCCACTCAGACAAATAAAGCTACATCAGATCCAAAATATACGTGTTTTAAAATATTTGAACAATAATACAGAAATTCAGTAATGGATTTGGAAATATATTAAAAATAAGTGTTCTACAGCTAAAGCAAAGAAAGCTAATCTATTTTTACTGGACATTTTTGTGTTTATTTCGTCATATAAAAAAAAATAGAATTTTGCTCATTTCAACAAGGCGGTCGCATTAGTACGCAACTTGTCACAGCTTCAGCCGTTGTTAAAGCGCATAGATATGAATTGTATTGTAATCAATATTTCAAAACAGTATTTAACACTGAATCCATACAAAATATCGAGTATAACAATCACAAAAGTAGCGTTTCTTGCTGAATTTGGCATTTTTTTAAACATTGACAAGATAGTGCATTGAGTCCAATGTTATCAAGAATAAACAGATAGAGGGAATACAAAAACAAATATGAAAGTGTATTGTGTGAAAGACAAGAAAAAAAAATCATATATATTTTAGTACAGTGAGACCTCAACTTACAAACACCTTAGCCTACAAACTTTTAGTCTTACAAACGTCAAATTTCTGAAAATTAAACCTTATAATAAGCACTATTTTGATAATACACACCCACCACGGCTGGCGGAGTGAACTTCGGCGGAAGCACACGACCGAACAGCACCAGAGGTTAAGTTACCAACAGTCCTTATTTATGGAAGGTGACTCTCCTTCCATAAGCCATCAACGACCATCAAAAAGGTAAATAAAACTTTATTTTACAGCACAGTTTATTTCTTTAATTACAGTCGTCATGTAATGCGCCTCTTTCCAAACAGCAATTCCCTTTGACCTTCAACCTCCAACGCCATTCCATCAAGCCATAAATGACCATCACAAATGTAAATAAAGTGACTTTATGATACAATGCAGTGTATTTCTTTCATTACAATACAATAGCACATTTATTATACATAGAATAAGGTATGTTGTGTGTAGTTTTAATGCTTATTTAGTTGAAAAGTATATTTTATGGAAACCCGGGAACGGATTATTCCAATTTTAATGGTTTCCTATGGGAATTTTTTTTTTGAGATACACACTTTTCGCCTTACACACTCTGTCTGGGAACCAATTAAGTTCATAAGTTGAGGTCTCACTGTATACAAAAAAAAGGACAAGCAGTGCATTGGTGAAGAATCTTGAGTTCCCACGTTAGACAAGGATACATGATCATTCCTGAATGTGTTAAAAAAAGACAAGTGGGAATGGAGTAATCCTTGAATGGAAAATTATGATTACAAACAGATCACCAAACATCCACTGGCCCATCCCCACCCATGTTTATATTGTCATCATTATTTAATAATGCCGTGTGGGCCCGACATGAGTACAACTTCCTCATTCTTACCACACAGAGGCCGAATAGCGGTGACAAAGTCCTAATTGAGTTTGCTATCGGTGTAATGGAGGTCACTGGAGTCGCGCTCGCTTTTCAGGAGGCGGCTTACTGGTCGGCGCGGCTGCCGCGGCGGCGGCGGGCGCGGCGGTGGCGGCAACGGTGGACGATTTGGTCGCTGGTTCCCTTTCCTCTTGTTTGATGCTTTCCGGAGGAGGTTCAGGCTCTTTTTTCACCTCCACTGGTGACACGTTGATGGAGAATAAGAAGTTATCATATTTCAACGTTTCATGCTGTTATATGCTTAGTCAACATTTGTGACCCGAATACACAATTAAAGCACAGACAACCTGGGGTTAATCTGAGGTCAACAGACACAGCTTGTTAAACTGTCATCTTCATCGAGGAGATCTGACAGAATTTAGGACTTGGGAAACTCCTTTATCACCGAAGCTATTTACGACCTGAAACTCCTTCACAGGAAGAGCTCATTAGCCAGGTTACAAATTTATCAGTTCGTGGAAGAGCCAATTTTTTTTATTGCTTACAGCTGTTCGCGCTTAGAACGCCCAGGGGCGTGGTATTCTAATCAAGAAAACTATGTTTTACTAATGTATCACAGAAAGGACAACCGACACCATTTTTTTTGTTTCCTAGCTGACATCAGAAAAACGTTTTATAGCATCGAAAATACCCAAAACACACAGGCTGATATTTTTAGTCAAATGAAAAACACCAATAAAAATGAGTTAAAACGCACAAGATGGCGCCCAAGCGCCGTTGGAAATGGGATGATTTGTCTGCCGGGAATTTGTGTCAGCAAATATCAAATAGGTGTCTTGGCGCAACACACAACGATTCACCATCGCGTTATTTATGTGTTTTCCTTCTGATTTCGCCATCAACACGGAAGTTTTCAGACCAAACAAAGTAGTACCGCAAAATGCATTGTGTGTCGCTTTCTCGGTCAGGGGCGTTCCTTCAGTGACGTCACGTCGGGATCGTCATCAACTCGAAAACAAGACTTCCTGAATATTCAGCGCGAGTCTTAAAACGTAAACTATAGCTACATGCGGTGTAATCTTTGTAAAATACGCTCAGTAGAAGTCATTTCAAGTGATTTTACAAATTATGGACACAACTTGAACGGAAGCGTCGGTTGTCCTTTAAATTTGCATAGACTTTCAATAAATAGCTTGGCTGCAGAATTCAGACGTCTGTCATGAATGGCTACGTCTCCTGCCGGCAGTAAAGACAATCTTTCTGGGTCCGAACCTTCGTCCACAGTGTCCGATCGAACATCTCGGAAATACGTTTCAAAATATGTTACACATCTGTTGATTATCCGTGTAATTGTTTAAATATTTACGACAAATTGAGATTTTAAAGATAATGTGCGTTGTAGATCAATACAACCGAGATCCTACCGGGAATGGGCTTCTCTCCAGGCTTTGGCTGAAATTACAGAAAAAAAAAAGAAAAATAAAAGATAAATACAGCGGTACTCGTACGTCTTTGAGGTACTCGACCGATGACGTGTCTTGAGTTGAGAGCAAAAATTTGAGTTACAAGCACTCAATGGTGCCAGCGAATTTCACAACAAGGTGCAGTTTGGCAGATGGTCAACTAGCTTCAAAAGTACCTGGTAGAAGGTTGGCGGGAACTTTGACCTCAGGTCCAAAAGCAGCGTGTCCACGCGATGTCTTTGGAACAATGAACCTGGCTCGTCCTTCTTCTTGGATTTCGGTTTGTTTTTTTCTGTGAAAAATGTATAAATGATATTTTCTTCCTCTGGAGTGTTTTTGTGACGATTTTTAGAGAAATAAAGGTTCACCTCTCTCTTCCTGGTCTTTAAAGTGCCACCAGTATCCTTTGGAGGGATGATAGCGGCAGTAGGATATGGCTTCGTCAAATGCAGACTGGATGCCGTGAACGGCAGAGAGCTGAAATAATAATAATAATAATAATAATAATAATAATAATAATAATAATAATAATAATACATTTCACTTCTAAGCGCCCTTCAAAACTCTCAAGGTCACTTTACCGGTCACAGGAGAAGTTTTTCTGTGGGTGAACAGCGGCAGCCACACGCACCAGCGTTCACACAACCCGGAAGTAACTCAAATAGATAGAAAGCTAGCTAGTTAGCTAATAGATAGCTAACAGATAGCTATGAGAAAGATAGCTAGATAGTTAATAGATAGATAGCTAGATAGCTAGCCAGCCAGCTAGACAGCTTGTAGAGATAGCTATTAGCCATTAGATAGCTATCCAAATAGCTAGCTAGATAACTAAGAGTTAGCTAGCCAGATAGCCAGCCAGCCAGCCAGGTAGACAGCTAATAGATAGCTAAAACGGATTCATGACATATATAACAATAATAATAATAATACATTTAATTTCTAAGCCCCTTTCAAAACTCTCAAGGTCACTTTACAGTCACAGGATAAATTTTTCTGTGGGTGAGCGGCGCCAGCCTTCACTCAACCCGGAAGTAACTCAAATAAACAGAAAGCTAGCTAGCTAAGAGATAGCTAGTTAGATAGCGAATAGATAGCAAATAGATAACTAGCTAGGTAGCCAGCTAGCTAGTTAGATAGCAAATAGCTAGCTAGCTAATAGATAGCTATTAGAGAGCTACCTATATAGCTAATAGATAGCTAGACAACTAGTAAATAGCTATTAGATATCCATTAGATAGCTATTAGACAGCTAGCCAAATAGCTATTAGAGAGCTACCTATATAGCTAATAGATAGCTATACAACTAGTAGATAGCTATTAGATAGCTATTAGAGAGCTAGCCAAATAGCGAGCCAAATAGCTAATAGATGGTTAATAAACAAAGAAATTCCGAAATAAGAGACAAGGAACTATGTTGGCATGAGTTGAGGAGTTTGACTCCATTTTGCGGCATCTTGGTGTCAATGAACTATGAGGATGTGAGTTGAATTTTTTTATTTCGCCCATAAAAGTGATTTGCCTTTATCTTGTGGCATCTTACGGGCAGGTAACGGTGTTGAAGTGAGTTGAGGAATTTCATTGAGGCACATAGTAATGTTATGTGGGCATCTATTTTTTTTTTAATGGCGTGGGGTGGGTGTGCATGACTCGTGGAGAGACGTTATTAGGGAAGGAGCCTTATTTTTGCCAAAAGTGGAAGGGATTCAGAGGACCGGTTCTTACCGCTCTGGAACTGATCACCGTGCTGAGATCCGGGGCTTGATAGACCACTCCGATGATGATGTAATAGTCAGCTAACGGAATCACTGGTTGGTGTAAAAATGTCACGAGAAGATGGCGGACGAATGTCATCGTGAAAGAGAAGACAGAAGATATGCAATGTTTTATTGGATCGAAGAATAAAATAAAAAAATCGAGTGTTGGAGCATTGAAACAACAACAAAGTAAAAATATCTTTGGTCATTAGCTATCTGGCTATCTAGCTAGCTATCTCGCTGGTTATTAACTCTCTTTCTGGCGAGCTATCGGGCTATCTAGCTAGCTACCTGGCTGGCTATCTATTTGCTATCTAGCTAGCTATTTGACTGGCTATCTAGCTAGCTACCTGGCTGGCTATCTATTTGCTATTTAGCTAGCTATCGATTTGCTATCTATTAGCTGTCTTGTTGTTAGCTATTTAGCCAGCTAGCTATTTGCTATCTATTAGCTGTCTTATAGGCTATCTAGCTGGCGATTAGCTATCTATCTGTCTAGCTATCTAGCTGGCTAGCTACTAGCTATATATTAGCTAGCTTTCTATCTATTTGAGTTCCTTCCAGGTTGAGTGTGGCTGCCGCTGCTCACCCGGAGCAAAACTTCTTCTGTGTCTGTTAAGTGACCTTGAGCGTTTTGAAATGCGCTTAGAAATCAAATGTATTATTATTATTATTTCAATGGTGTAGCATGAAAAAACAACAACAAAATAAAAATATCTTTGGTATTTAGCTATCTGGCAATTTAGGTGGCTATCTATTTGCTATCTAGCTAGCTATTGATTTGCTATCTATAAGCTGTCTTGTTGCCTATATAGCTGGCTATATATTAGCTATCTAGCTGGCTATTAACTATCTATCTCGCTAGCTATCTAGCTAGCTACCTGGCTGGCTATCTATTTTCTATCTAGCTAGCTATTTAGACAGCTAGCTATTTGTTATCTATTAGCTGTCTTGCAGGCTATCTAGTTGGCTATTAGCTATCTATCTGGCTCGCTATCTAGCTGGCTAGCTATTAGCTATATATTAGCTAGCTTGCTGTCGATTTGCTCACCCAGATTAAAACTTCTTTTGTGACTGTAAAGTGACCTTGAGAGTTTTGAACGGCGCTTAGAAAACAAATGTATTATTATTATTATTATTATTATTATTATTATTTAGATGGTATTCACCTTGCGTGGGCGACTGTCTCTGTTGCTTACGGATGATGTAGAGGATGGGTTCTTGCGCATGGAGAAGAATGTACTCCACCCCAACCATCTGACTGCAAAGTAAGGAAAGTACAGTCAACTGCCATGACATTACAGGTTTATAAAAATGTTTTTTTTGGGTCAATGTGTTTATTTTGGAATAGTTTAAAGGAATATGATGCTCATTCCATGTTTGTTTGTTTTTTTTTTTTTCAATGAAAATTCCACAAGATGAACCTACTTGAGATGGTCCAGGCTGAGCCGCTGCATTTTCACCACCTCATTATTACAAGTGCGGTCATAAAAGGGGTTACTTCTCTCCGAGAAGTAATCGAGTACATTTCCAGGGTTGAGTATGGGAACCAAGCCACTGTCCACCCAGGATATGCCGAGCAGGTTGTCTGCAATGTCAAGCGAAATACATTTAGTATGATGCAATCCACCCATCGTTAAGTAGCTAAAACACAATTGAAAATCGACTTTGGAAATAAAATGCAATAGAGGTGCACAGACGCATTTTAAAACGCGTCAATAAAAAAATGCAACGTTAATGATTACGTTCAGCGTTGATGTTACTAAAAACCATAAATAGCAGCCTTGAGAAAGATCGTCGAGTTAGAGAAAAACCCTTGTCTACCAATTCAAGCAATGTAAATAAAAGCGATGCTAAAGCTAGTCGCTAACACTAAAATCTAAATAAAACAAATAATACAATAATACAGTTTCTTAACAAGATTATCGCAGCCAAGATTCAAGCCCCTAGTTCAACTACAATTTCTCAAACACTGTGTGTACGATTGAAATAATAATGTAACAACTTTCCACTACCTCGAAAATCCACCGATGCCATGGCGTAAATAAGTGGACGCACTAAGATGGCGCATGAGGCACGATGGTGACATTGTCGCTATTTGATGACATCATCGAACGGGGTATAATTTTAGCGTGCGCGTTTTATTTATTTTCTCAAATTAGATTTTTGTTTGTATGAATGCAATAATTGTGTGTCTTTATCAAGAAATAAGGGAATATAAACGGGGTTAATATTATTATCACGTAATGACGACAAAAAGAGGCTTAAAATTGTAGTCAAATTCAAATAAGTAAATGTCACACAGTCGCTTGTATGACTGAACATGAGTGTTTTGATCCCTAAATAAGATGTCAGGGTAGTAAAATCCATCACCAACGCTGACTGTACTGTCAACAATAGCCACGTTGTATTGTAGAATTATGGAACTACAGTACACTCAAATGGTATTTGTTCAATCTCACATATTGTACTTGCCTGACAACATCCAACTATTTAAAGCTAGCGTACCGTCCTGAGACATAAGAAGAGGCTTTATATAACCAGCGTCTCTATATGTACTCGTATTTAACAGCCCTCTCAGGACTTACAATGTGGTGTGGAGGGACTGTGGAATTTAAGTGACACACCCAAAACACCAGCTGAGCTCACCAGCACTGCCAGTAGCAAAGCTGAGTTCAGTGGGTCGCGACCTGACAGCTAAAAAAATAAAATAAAACATGGCAGAGTGTCTCCAGCATTTCTAAGCACCTTTCAAAACTCTCAAAGCAACTTTACAGTCACGGGATCGTTTTTTATTCTGCGGGTGAGAAGCGGCAGCCACATGCGCCAGCGTTAACTCAACCCGGAAGTAACTCAAATAGATCGAAAGCTAGTTAGCTAGCTATTCGACAGTTATTAGATAGCCAGTTTGCTAGCTAATAGACAACCAGCTAACTAGCTAGCTAATAGCCAGCGAGCTGGATAGATAGCTAACAGATAGCCAGCCAGCAAGATAGCTAACAGGTAGCCAATAGCTAGCCAGCCAACTATATCGCTAATAGATATCTAATAGATTGCCTGCCAGCTACTACTATTCCTAACAGATAGCCAGCTAGACAGTTTGCTAACTAGCTAGGTAGCCACATAGCTAATAAATAGCCACCTACATAGCTAGCTATCTAGCTAGACATATAGCCAATAGATAGCAAATAGCTAGCCAGCTAGACAGTTAGCTAACTAGCTAGATAGCATATAGCTAATAAATAGCCAGCTACATAGCTACATGTGCTAATAAATAGCAAATCAATAGGAAATAGATAGCCAGCTAGCTAGCTAGCTAATAGGTAGAAAATAGATAGCCAGCTAGGTAGCTAGCTAATAGATAGCAAATAGTGATACCTTGGCTTACAAACTTAATTGCTTCCCAGACAGAGTGGGTAAGACAAAAAGTGTGTATCCCAAACATTAATTTCCCATAAGAAACCATTAAAATGAGAATAATCCATTTTTTTGCTTTTAAAATGAGAGGATTTTTCAATGTTAGCGTTTTTGTTCCAGCTTCAGCTGTTGTTAAAGCGTTATATAAGTCAATATGTATGTATCGCATTGTATTTTGGAAACCTGCCCTCATTTCAAGCTCACATAACTCCAGACCCATATAATTTAGGAATTAACTTTTTTTTATGATGAAAGAAAAGTGTTTCTTATGCTGCATCAAATTAATAAATCAATAAAAAATAGCGAAAAATATCAAGGAGCATCTGAACATCCTTTCCCTGCCAATACAGTTTGCGCATGCATAATCGAAGCCCACCACACACAAACAATGACATCATGCTGCAGAAAGAATGACGTCATAGGCCCGCGGGGGGAGGGGGGGTCATGAGTATTTTGGTCTCAAGTCTGTTCGATTTCATGACGACTGAGGCAGCTTTGGGCAAGATCGGACAAGGAATGAGGAGATGTTTATCTGATTTCGCACGCAAGACTTAAAAACAAGCTGAAGGAGGATCATTGTTTGATCATTTCTTCATGAACGACATGCAAGCTTGTATAACAACTCCCTCCCCCATCAAAAAAAAAAACTAAAGAAACTAAATACACGCTGTGTATTTAGTTACAAGTGTAACATATGGCCACAGAGACAATTACATTAAAGGACAACCGACGTCTCCGGACAAGTTGTGTCCATAATTTGTAAAATGGCTTCAAATGACTTCTACTGAGCATATTTTACAAAGATTCCATCGCATATAGCTATATTTTACGTTTTAAGACTCACGCTGAATATTCCGGAAGTCTTGTTTTTGAGTTGGTGACGAGTCCGTACGTGACGTCACTGAAGGAACACCCCTGACCGAAAAAAAGACACATTGTAGCAGTTCTTCCATCACGTCAATGCATTTTGCTGCGCTTGTTTGGTCTGAAAACATCATGTTGCACCAAAAAGAGCCAAAAGAGGGCGACCAAGCTCCATATGAGGAATTTATCAGCCTGTGGAAACGGGCTGATTAATCCCTCACAGCAGCTTGGTCGCCATTTTCTGCCTCTTTTTTCATCATACATTTCCCCCAAAATGGCACGGAATAAATTCTTTAATCGATTGCAAACATGTATGTTTTCCTCTTCAGAACTATTTGAATTATATTCATAACTGGGTGTGTAACAAGAAAGCATATTCTCCAAATCTGAAGCCATTGTTTTGATTCTCCAGCAATGCAAGACGTCTTGGCTGTGACGTCACGAACTGGGGGAGGGACTTTCTGAAAATGCCCAATTCGCAGCTCAATTTTTTTGCAGATTTTGGACACTTTAAGTCATTTTTATTGTTGTTTTGCAATTGAATAAAAATATCACTCTGCGTGTTTTGGGTATTTTAGATGCTATAAAACGTTTTTCTGATATCAGTTAGGAAACAAAAAAATGGTGTCGGTAGTCCTTTAATGAACAAAATATAATACAATTCAGATATTTTTAGGCCAGCAGTGAAGGCTTTACAGGCTACTGCTAACACGTCTATGTAATGAAATGGAAAACATCGCCGTGGCTGGCGAAGGATCAACTTTGGGATCCCCTTGGCTCCTAATTATAAACCAGCGGGCGAGTCGAGCATCACGGGGACGCGCACGTACGCGCGTATCATCCAGCAGCTTTGCTTTGCACCACAAAACGGACGCGCAATCCGCGGCACCGACGAGGAGGAGGAGGAGGATGCAGTGAAAAATACCTGGGAGGAAAGGACGATTCTTTAAGCTCCATGTCGAAAACGAGCTTGATCCAAGGCGGCGGCAACGACGTCGTCGGCGGCCCCAGGGTGGAGGCGAGTCGAGGCGGCCTCGCGGCAGACAACGGCGGCGGGCCCCCGAGGCTCCAATCGGGCGTCCAACCACCCCCAGGCGGCGGCCGAAGCAGAGATGCCCGTCCACACCCGCGCCACCATCACCACCACCACCACCACCACCACCACCACCACCACCACGGAGGAACCACCGGCGGCGGCGCCATTCTCAAGCAGCCGTCGCACAGCGAGCCCGCCGACGTCGTGAGGCGGGCGCTGGACTTCAAGTGCCAGGGGACGCAATGCTACAAGGACAAGAAATATCGCGAGGCCATCGGGAAATATCACCGCGCGTTGTTGGAGATGAAGGGACTGTGCCGGGTGTTCGGCGACCCGGACGGCGGTGGTTCCAAGTCGTTGTTGGCCGCCATGGGCAAGTCCAGTCCGCTGACCGAGGAGCAGAAGGGGGCCATGGAGAACGCCGAGCTCGAGTGCTACAACAGCTTAGCCGGTACGCGGCACGACACTTTCGACGAATTTAACTGCTATACACGAAAGTGCAATGTTACACAAAATTACGTCACGGCAAAAAAAAAAAAAAAAAAGATTCATAATATTTTCCAATAACACCACACATTGTATTTTATTATATTATACCGCATTGTGATAAATTACATTGTAATACTGTATTGAATGAATGACTCTCTGTGTCTGTGTTGTCATATTATTTATTATCATATTTATTATTAATTTTTATTATTCTTATTTTACTTTATGTTACTTCCGGGTTGAGTGAACGCTGGCGCATGTGGCTGCCGCTGCTCACCCGCAGAAAAAAATATGTGACTGTAAAGTGTCCTTGAGAGTTTTGATAGGTGCTTATAAATGCAATGTACTAGTATTATTATTAATTAAATTATTATTATTATATAGCTAGCTGGATAGCTATTAGCTATCTATTGGCTAGCTAGCTAGCTTTATATCTCTTTGAGTTACTTCCGGGTTGAGTGAACGCTGGTGCATGTGGCTGCCGCTGCTCACCCGCAGAAAAAATATCATGTGACTGTAAAGTGTCCTTGAGAGTTTTGATAGGCACTTACACATGCAATTATTATTATTATTATTATTATCTAGCTGAATGGCTAGCTAGCTGGATAGCTATTAGCTATCTATTGGCGAGCTAGCTTTATATCTCTGAGTTACTTCCGGGTTGAGTGAACGCTGGCGCGTGTGGCTGCCGCTGCTCACCCGCAGGAAAAAATATCATGTGACTGTAAAGTGTCCTTGAGAGTTTAGAAAGGTGGAAATGTATTCTTCTTATTATTATTATTACTAAACGACAGGTGTTCACTAGCTATTAGCTATCTATTCACTAGCTAATACTAACTAATGTATGTATATATATATATGTGTATATATATGTGTGTATATATATATGTGTATATATATGTATATATGTATGTATATATACACTTCTCCTGCGACTGTAAAGTAACCTTGAGAGTTTTGAAAGGTGCTTAGAAATTCAATGGATTATTATGTTATTATAATCTAGTCCAAGATTGCACAGCTTTTTTTATCCTAAACGGTTCTTCAGCGCAATGACTCATGGTGGTCACTGACTTTCCTTCTCCTCGATACCCAGCCTGCCTTCTCCAGATGGAACTGGTGAACTACGAGCGTGTGAAAGAGTACTGTCTGAAGGTGCTGCATAAGGAGGGGAAAAACTTTAAGGCCCTGTACCGCTCGGGCGTGGCCTACTACCACCTGGGGGACTTCCAGAAGGCTCTCTACTACCTGAAGGAGTCGCACAAGCAGGAGCCTTCAGGTGATCGGCACGCACTGCAGTGAACAAACCATGGGAATATTAATTATACATATACTGCATATATATATATATATATATATATATATATATATCGATATTCAAGGGAGTCCAAAAAAATATCGATATAACCGGGACTATCGATATATCCGACCCTGTTTGCATGTAATTTTCTCCGTGCGTGCATAGAAATAGTATCGATATAACCGGGACTATCGATATATCCGATATCGATATAACGAGACTTTACTGTATATATATATATATATATATATATATATATATATATATATATATATATATATATATATATATATATATATACATACACATATATACATATATATACATATATATACACATATATACATACACATATATACATATATATACATATATACATACACATATATACATATATATACATATATACATACACACCTTCCTTCCTTCCTTTCATCACTTTGCTGCTGTGAAATGTAAATTTCTCCACTGTGAGACTAATAAAGGCAATTCAATTCCAATTCCAACACATATATATATACACATATATACATACATATATATATATACATACATATACGTGTATATATATGTATATTCATATACATATATATACGTACATATATACATACATATATATATATACACACACACACACACACACACATATATGCACGAGAAACAAATATAAAGACGTATTAAATAAAATGCACATTGCACAATGCACAAACATTTAGGAACAAAACAAAATATTAAGAAAATAGTGACAAATAAAAGTACAAATAATAACAGTATATATTACAAATAACTGAAAAATAGAACAGGCAATGGAAAAGTTTCATACAAAAGTGTAAAAAAAAAAAAATACAGTAAAGTCTCGTTATATCGATATCGGATATATCGATAGTCGCGGTTATATCTATATTTTTTTGGACTCCCTTGAATATCGATATAACGAGACTTTACTGTAATAATAAAATAAAAGTGAAGATATAAATTTTAATTGTGTATTAAAAAGGTCTTACAAGAGGTCAAGGGGTAATTTACACCTTTAAAAATTCCAAACAAGACAATAATAATAATAATAATAATAATAATAATAATAATAATAATAAATGACCTAAACATAAAATACATTTTTAAGTACCCCCCCCCCCCCAAAAAAAAAAACCCCATTGAAATAAACCATCCTCCTTTGTGTACTTATATTGCAGACACCAACGTGATCCGCTACATCCAACTGACAGAGATGAAGATTCGCCGTAGCGCTCAAAGGGAAAAAAAGGACGCCACATAAAGCAGAAAAAAGAAGTCAACAAGCACGAGTGACTTTTTCCAACCTCTCGCCACTTCCTGTGCCCCCCCCCCCCACCCAGCCCCTCCACCACTTGTGTGCCGCCTGGACTTGTCATTGTATAGCTGTAAGGAATGTTCGGGTGGAACTTCAAACACTGCCTGTGAGCTTTTCAACACATTGAAGTGCACAGATATTTTTTTTTTAAATCACTACCAAACAATCCAAACAGGCTCGGGAGAATACACGGAAACAACCAAAATGCAAAAAAAGCTTGTATATATATATATATATATATATATATATATATATATATATATATATATATATATACAGTAAAGTCTCGTTATATCGATATCGGATATATCGATAGTCCCGGTTATATCGATACTATTTCTATGCACGTATGGAGAAAATTACATGCAAACAGGGTTGGATATATCGATAGTCCCGGTTATATCGATATTTTTTCGGACTCCCTTGAATATCGATATAACGAGACTTTACTGTATATTGTTTTGCATTCCAGCTGCCCTCCAACGAACAAGTCATCTTAAACTGGAACAAAATGGACCCACAAACTATTTTTCGTCCTGTGCTTTCAAGGAAAATGCATGGAGTTGGTCAAGACGGGGAAAAAAAAGCACACCCAGATACATATCACAAACAAGTGTAGAGTGATACGTCGGTTTACGAACCCCTCGGCTTACGAACTTTTCGGTTTACGAACGTTACATTTATGAACATTTTACCTTGGCATACAAACTATTTTTCGGGATACACACGAAGCGCCACAATGAGTGATGTGTCGTTCGCGAACAAGCGCGTTCTCCAAAAAACAAAATGGCAGCCGACTGTTTTTGTCCTCTATTCCCTGCCTACAGTCTTCGGTTAAAGCAACGTGATTGGTCAAGGACGCAGCAGTGAGAGGGGTGGGGGGGTTAAACATTAAAGAGACAGGCAGACGACAGAGAGAGAGTGACAAAATGGATAGAAAACAGTGAAATTTGGACTTGTTTCAACGTTGATAGTTCAAATGCAGAGTGTAGACTGAAAGGTTAAAATTCCCATCAATCAAGTTCCAGCCTGTAAGGTTAAAATATCCCATAAATCAGGCTCCAAAAATAACCCGGACAAGCCATCTGTACACTTGATGCAAAAAGCTATCAACCCAGCTAAACAGAACACAATTGATGAGGAACTAGGTAAAATTATCGCAGAGAAAGCACCAACAAGGGATCATTCCTTAATATGGTGAAAGAAGAAGGCTACGTTCCTCATCAAGTGTTTCATGCTGATGAAACCGGCCACTCCTTTCCATCAAGCCATCAACGACCATCACAAAGGTAAATAAAACGACTTTATTATACTGTCCAGTTTATTGGATTGGGTTGGATTTGCCTTTATTAGTCTCGCAGTGGAATATTTCTTTAATTATATGACCATAGCACATTTATTATACATAAAATAAGGTATATTTTGTGTAGTTTTAAGGCTTAGAAAGTAGAAAATTATGTTTTATGGGGACCTGGGAACGGATTACTCTCATTTTAATGGTTTCCTATGTGAAATTATTTTTTGGGATACACACTTTTCGCCTGACACACTCTGTCTGGGAACCAATTAAGTTCGTAAGCCAAGGTATCACTGTATACATTTAAAAAAATGAATAGAAAGAGAAAAAAATGGTTGGTGTTGCACACCCAAAAACAAAAACAAAGCACTTGGATCACATGACGCTGGATATTATCGTATGGATACGTAGTGCTTGTTTGTCTTGTGAAGATGGCGCAACGGCGCCATGACAATACATGTTTTGTAATTATTATTATTATTTATACTTTGAAGTGCATAAAAACGCTGACGAGAGCAAACCGACGTGTAAATAATAAAACAGCAAAAAAAAAGCTGCTGTACTTGGTTCATTCGGGGTAAAGAAAGTAAGTTCCCATTGAGGTATTGCTATTAGCATTAAATGAATGCGCAAATGAATAAATAAACTAATAAAATAAACACCAGAGAGTGAATTAACTCATTCACTGCCATTCCCAAATTTGTTCGGGTTTTGTTTTTTTCTTGTGTGTGGGTGCTGATAAAGCGATGGTCAGACCTGGCAATGTTTTTTTTCCCTTCCACGAGGGGGCAGCATTTGCCTTTTGTACAGCCGCCCTCATTTCAAGCTCAGATAACTTCATATCCATGTAACTTAGGAATTAACTCAGTTTTTTTTCCTGATAAAAGAAGAGAATCTAATGTTTCTTATGCAGCATTGAATATTTATGTATTGATGATTTGACAAATTATGGATGCAACTTGCCCGGAGGTGTCGGTTGTCCTTTAACATGCTTGATTTGCTTTCGATGGCCGAATAAAATGATGTGGCGGACCACATTTGGCCCCCGGGCCTTGGCTTTGACACCTGTGCTTTAAAGATATGGTATTTGGTATTTAGTACCTATGCTTGTCTGTGACTGTAAAGTGTCCTTGAGAGTTTTGAAAGGCGCTTAAAATAAAATGTATTATTATTATTATTATTATTATTATTTTATTATTATTAATAATAATAAATAAAAAAGATAATTTGCATGTTTCTTGTGAACCAGAAAGCTGATTTTATTCCACAGTAGAGCTCAAAAGAAAACACAGTTGGAATCTCAACAAAAAAAAAAAAAACACTTTGTAAAATTTCGATTTGTTTGACTCCATTTTTTTTCCCACTTTTAAAATTTGACATCTCATGGCAGGTCTGGGAAACCTATTAAAATGTATCCCACTCCGCGCCAAAGCATTGCCCCTTTTTTTTTTCTTTACAAAAGACCATAAAAGTGAAATACTCACAAAGTCCAGTGGGACCCCCGTATAAATTCACGTGACTGATTTTTGACCTTAAGAAAAATCCACAACATATCCTATCACATATTTTAAAAAAAAAACACACAAATAAGTAAGTCAAGGCTGAAAGCGAAAAAAGCGTCAATATTGTTGGTTCGTGTGACATAGAAAGAAAGAAAATGTAAAATGTGGCTCGTGAAACATTCCATTTTCTTTCATGTATGTACAGTAGCATTTTTCTGATTGAAGAGGAAGAACAAAAAAATATATATAATCGAGGGCGAAATAATGTCATTGCACTTGAAATTTCTCCTGTTTACAGTGGAATCTTCAACTTTTATATTTTCCATAACACAAAAAAAGTGATACCATGAAAGAATATTCAGATTAAAATATGAAATATTGAGGTACTGGCTAAGTCGTGGTGTGATTACAGGTGTGACTTTACCTTGCACTGTTTTTATAATTAGATAAATGATTTTGAATTGTTTTGGTTATCTTCTGATATTTAGTACTTTTCAGACTTAAAAAAATCATATATATATATTTTAAAATGAATGGTAATGTACTACTAACTTTATAATTGAATGAAATAAAATCAATGGCAAGGTACTGGCTAAGTAGTGCTGGTTTTATTACAATAGCGATGCTACTTTGTGTATTCAAAAATACAATGAAAAATAAATAGAAAATATTTGTTTTTCACAATTAATGAATTAAAGAGTTATGTTTTCTTTGTATAACTAAATAAATTAGTATTCAGAAAGTTTGGATAAAAAAAAATGTTTAAATACAGTGATAGTACCTCGGTTTATGAACCCCTTGTCTTTTTTTGGACACATCTTGTCCGGAGGCGTCGGTTGTCCTTTAAATACATCAAAACATCGTTCCAGTATGGAGTTGCATCCTTCCATGAGTGCACTTGAATGGTGAAAATATACAGAAAATCATGAAATATAGCATATTTTTATACTGATATAGCGATATGTTTAATAACCGTCTGTGTGTTGTGACTTCTGCAGCACAAAAGAAGATAAATGAAAATAAACACTGACTAGATGATTTTGCGATTATTTTGTCCGCCCTTTTTTTTTTAGGCAGTTTTATCTCCAAAATACTTTTCTTTAAAAAAAAAAAAAGTGTCGTTCTTAGGTCATGGTGTTGAGAAAAATAGATTCTCTCCAAAGGTGTAAGACAGTAGTTATCACCTCGCAGTGGAATTGCTGGACCCGGTTCCTTGGCATCTTCTGGGCATTCCGCGCAGGGTGGTCAGCACCGCTTTCTGTGTAAACCCAGTATTTGGGGGGGGGGGGGGGTACAAGGACAGCATTGGAAGTCATACCTCACCTCTCATGGTCCTTCTCGAATGAAGTCCGGTCCATTCTAAAAGCCTTCTATATGACAATAGGCCTCCAAGCTGGAGAAAAGGATGTAAAGGAACCACAGGCTGAAGAAGAAGCCCGACGTTGCCAGTCTGTGCCCGCGTGGGCCCCCTAGCTCTCCCCCGATATGCGCCCGTCGCCGGTATAGCAGCGCCGTGACGGCAAGGAAGGCGAAGATGGTGAAAAGCGTGACGGAAAAGGCCAACGAGCCGGCCTCCACCACGAAAGGTTTTCCCTTGTTGTGCCAGTAGATGGCGGCCACGGACCACGCCAGGCCGATGCCAAGGAACACGTTGACGGCGTTGCTGCCCGTCACGTTGCCGATGGAGGCGTCGGCGTACGTGTCCTGGACGGCAGCAACCTTGCTGGCGAACGTGTCTGTGGACCAATAAAAAAATATTATCATCGATATTTATTTGGTTTATTTTCCTTACAGTGATGTTTTATTATGCTATTTGTTTCATCAAACACGAGCAGTCACCATGACAGATTTATGATGTAATAGTTTTTAGTCCAAACAGAAGTTAGTGATTTTTTTTTAGGCTAGCTTAATGCTAACGCTGAATCCAAAACACCACAGGCCGACATAGCATAGACTGTAGAGTAATTATAAACCATTAAAAATGTTTTTGGTAACATTTTTACAGCAACACATACACACAGAGCAAGATCATCGTTAAGATATTAGCTTATCTATTCGCTAGCTATTAGCTATCTATTCGCTAGCTATCAGCTATCTATTCGATAGCTATTAGCTATGTATTCGCTAGCTAGCTAGCTAGCTTGTTATCTATTTGAGGAACTTCTGGGTTGAGTGAACGCTGGCGCTGACTGTAAAGTGACCTTGAAAATTTTGAAAGCCACTTATAAATGAAATGTAATATTATTATTATTATTATTATTATTATTATTAAAAAAAGATGAGTCCATGATTTTTTTTCAAATTAACATAAAAAGTCAAACATATAAAATTCTAAAACAATATCATCTCAAATTAGACGAGATATTGTTGATGGTTGAGCTAGCTAGCTAGCTCACTACCTTTCTATATGAAGTTAGTTCGCTAGCTAGCTAACTGCCTAGCTGGTTTATATATAAAGCTAGTTAGTTAGCTAGCCCGACAGACAGACAAGTTTATTCACATAATCCCAAAAGGAGGGTCAAATTCAGAATAACATCATTCTAATAGCTATCTATTCGCTAGCTATTAGCTATCATTTCGGTAGCTATTAGCTATCTATTCGCTAGCAAGCTAGCTTTCTCTCTATTTGAGTAACTTCCGGGGTAACTTGGGATGTGAATTAATTTTAACCCATCTTTTAGGGTTAAATTAATAACTCTAAAAGTTGCTTTTGTCCTCTTTTGACCCAATTTTGATTATTTTTGACCCAATTGCTAATAGATTAAGATCGGACAATATGCCCATGTGGCACATGTATCCTGACCTGGCACGGAAGTCCCAAGCGCCACAAAGACGACGGCGGTGACCGAATCTTTAAGGCCGATGGTGCAGCCGAAATGCGACGCCAGGTCGCCGATGATGGCGGTGAGCAGGCCGATGATGACGATGGACACCACGAAGCACGCCCAACCGTTCAGGTATTCGGTGGGTGGCACGCAAGCGAACAGAACCTTCCAGAACACGGTCAGGAAGTGCATGACGTAGTCGAAACACGACGGCAGACGTTCTTCGCCCGTGTCATCCTCGTCCTCGTCTAGGGGGGAAAAAATGGATTCCGTATGCAATTTGACAATGCAAATGAAGACATTTAAAGGACAACCGACGTCTCCGGACAAGTTGTGTCCATAATTTGTAAAATGGCTTCAAATGACTTCTACTCAGCGTATTTTACAAAGATTCCACCGCATATCGCTATATTTTACGTTTTAAGACTCGCACTGAATATTCCGGAAGTCTTTTTTTCGAGTTGGTGACGAGTCCGTACGTGACGTCACTGACGGAACGCCCCTGACCGAAAAAAAAAAATGCTTGTTTGGTCTGAAAACCTCATGTTGCACCAGAAAGAGCCAGAAGAGGGCGTCCAAGCTCCATGTAAGGAATTTATCAGCCTGTGGAAACGGGCTGATAAATTCCTCACAGGAGCTTGGTGGCCATTTTCTGCTTCTTTTTGGGTGAGACCCCCCAATGTTGCCTCATAATGGCACGCAATAAATTCTTTAATCGATTGCAAACACGTATGCTTTCCTCTTCAGAACTATTTGAATCATATTCATAACTGGATGTGTAACAAGAAAGCATATTCTCCGAATCTTAAGCCATTGTTTAGATTCTCCAGCAAGACGTTTTGGCGTGACGTAACGAAGTGGGGGCGGGACTTTCTGAAAATGCCCAATTCGCACCTCAATTCTTTGCAGATTTTGAACACTTTAAGTCATTTTTATTGGTGTTTTGCATTTGACTAAAAATATCATACGTCAATAAGGAAACAAAAAAGGGATGTCGGTTGTCCTTTAAAACACATAAAAAAGATGAAACTCCACAAAACAAGTTAAAAAACGAGTACCCGCGCTAACGGTGATGGCCTCCATGAACTGCTCTTTCCATGAATTGGTGCCTACCACCAAAGCCAGGTTGGTCTTCTTGATCAGCTTGTCCACAGTGTTCTATCACAACAACAACAAACAGACGCCATATTGACAAACAAGATGGCAGTCTCCTTTTAAAACTTCCCGTTTCTTGCCTCCACACCCCCTACCTTAAACTCGTATGATTCCTCGATGGTGACCTCCAACTTGGCGTGCTCGCCCAGAACCGGCTTGCCCATTTCGGCGATCCGCTTGGCTTCCTCGTCATCCGACGTCAACTTCCTGTCCGGTACGTCTGCTCAAACAGAAAGGGGGGAAAAAAACGTTTAAAAAAAACACATTGCAGATATGAGCAAATATCGAGAGCAAAAATGTCCAAAGTCTGGCCCGGGGGCCAAATATGGCCCATGGTCAATTTTGTTCCGGCCCGCAGCCTCTGTCATAAAATCATTAATGTCGTTGTTCATTTTTATTTATGTAATTAATTTTAATTTTAAAATTTTAATTTTAAAATTTTAATTTTAAAATTTTAATTTTAAAATTTTAATTTTAATTGTCGTTGTCATTGTCATTTTCATTGTTATTTTTGTTTTCGTTTTATTTTTCTTGTTTTATTTTTATATTTTTTTTATTTTTATATTTTTTAATTTATTATTTTGTTTTTATTTTTATTGTTTTTGTAATTTTGTTTTTATTTTTATTTTTACTTTTATTTCTTTTTTATTTCTTTTTGACGTCTTTTTCTTTTTGATTTTATTTGTATTTTTTATTTTTATTTTTATTTGTATTTTTTTATTCATTTATTTCATTTTTTATTTTTTATTTTTTTAATTTTTTATTTGTTATTTACATTTAAATGTATTTTTATTTTTATTATTATTTTTATTTTTTTTATTTTTAGTTTTATGTACCAAAACGCATTCGACTCTATTTTTTGCGCTTCACGTTAGCGTCGCCCGCGTCATTGTAGCGCTAATGAGCACTTTATTTATTTATTTGTTTATTTATTTGTTTCTTTGTTTCTTTTAATCTCCAACCGTGAAAAGCAGTCGTTCCGCTCCTCTTTTATGAACGTAGCGCTTTATGCTAATTTCCGCGCGTCGGTGCGTAGCTCATAAGAGGTGATGGCGTTTGTTTCTGGCGCCTTATTAAAGGGCCGAATGCGAGAGCGTTAATGGATGAATATTGGATGAGTCTTTGTTTTGTTTGTTTGCTCCGTCAGCGTCGGGAGCCAACGGCGCTTTCTATCTTCTTCTGTTACCCCCGTCCCTCATCCACGTTTGATTTCAGGCTCTTTAGTTAACGGCGCAGCTCGTCGTTTGCGGCGACAGGCCTACTTGCCGATATATCTCTTCAATTGCCGATCGTTTGAGGAAGGCATTACCGGAATTTGCCAGCGATCGAGCGCTACTGATTATAAGCCGCGCGCATCCGCTACATTTTTAACTCATTCGCCGCCATTCCCGAATTTATTCGGGAATTGAAAAATGGAATCTGGGTAATCAGCAACGGTCTTCAAGTGTCGGTGATAGTAGTGCGTCACCCTAGCTGAAGATTCACCGCCAGTTGTCGTCTTGTCGCTGTTGCTATGGCGACAGTAGCAGTCATTCTGTCAGTCAGTGAGTGAGTCGGTGGCTGAGGTCCCGAGGTGTAATTCATTCAAATGGAAGCAGACAGGAATAGGAACGAGGAAGTTGCCCTGTGATATTATGCTTGTCTCTTTTAGTAGCATGGGGGAGGCGGTTAGTGGGGCCAGCGAACCTTTCTTTCCATACCCGATCTCATTATGTGGTTGTCACCGCTAACCTTCTCAAAGCTTCCTGAAATACAAAAAGAAGGAGCGCCGTTCCGACATCTTTGGCCACACAAAATGGCGGCGAGGTTTCCCCCGTCGACTTTGCGCGACACACAATGGTTGGAAAAGTTGGAATTCTGAGTTAAAAGTCAAAGTTCTGAGTTAAAAGTCGGAGAGCTTGACTTAGAAGTCGGAATTACGAGTTAAAAGTCGGAATTCTGAGTTAAAAGTTGGAATTCTGTGTTAATTCGGAATTCTGAGTCAAAAGTCGGAATTCTGAGTTAAAAGGCGGAGAGCTTGATTTAGAAGTCGGAATTACGAGTTAAAAGTCGGAATTCTGAGTTAAAAGTTGGAATTCTGTGTTAAGTCGGAATTCTGAGTCAAAAGTTGGAATTCTGTGTTAAGTCGGAATTCTGAGTCAAAAGTCGGAATTCTGAGTTAAAAGTCGGAATTCTGAGTTAAAAGTTGGAATTCTGTGTTAAGTCGGAATTCTGAGTCAAAAGTCGGAATTCTGAGTTAAAAGTCGGAGAGCTTGACTTAGAAGTCGGAATTCTGAGTTAAAAGTCGGAATTCTGAGTTAAAAGTTGGAATTCTGTGTTAAGTCGGAATTCTGAGTCAAAAGTCGGAATTCTGAGTTAAAAGTCGGAATTCTGAGTTAAAAGTTGGAATTCTGTGTTAAGTCGGAATTATGAGTTAAAAGTCAGAATTCTCAGTTAAAAGTCGGAATTCTGAGTTAAAACTCGGAATTCTGAGTTAAAAGTCAGAGAGCTTGACTTAGAAGTCGGAATTCTGAGTTAAAAGTGGGAATTCTGAGTTAAAAGTCGGAATTCTGAGTTAAAAGTCAGAATTCTGAGTTAAAAGTCAGAATTCTGAGTGAAAAGTCGGAATTCTGAGTTAAAAGTCCGAATTCTGAGTTAAAAGTCGGAATTCTGAGTGAAATGTGTGTGCGCTACTTCGGGGTTGAGTGAACGCTGGCGCGTCTGGCTGCCGCTGCTCACCCGCAGAAAAACATTTTTGTTCTTATCCTGTGACTGTAAAGTATCCTTGAGAGTTTTGAAAGGTGCTTATAAATGACATGTATTATTATCCCCTTGCGTTCATAGAAATAGTATCGTAATAAGCAGTACTATCGATATAACCAATATCGATATAACGAGACTTTACTGTATTATTATTATTTCCAAATAACGCGGTAGCAGCATGGCGGTAAAATGGCAGTTAGACTGGCGGTCGTAGGGGGAAAAAAAATTAAACAGGCCGCATTATTACATAAGCTGCAGTTTTGGTTGGAAATGCGGAAAAAAAAGCAGTGGCGTATCGTTCCGGAAATATACAAATTTATGTTTATTCATCAAATGTATTTCTTAAAAGCTAGCACCGCCGTAGCCCATCACGAAAACATCCGCATTTTTTAAGCCGACGCTAACGTGTTACTCTGAGCTGCCTCCGCACCAGCTTGTCCACCTGGCCTCCAGCGTGGTTAGATAACAACACCGCGTTAGATAACGGACGGCGGCGGCAACGTGAAAAGACCTGATAGACTTGTTTTTTTTTAAAGCAGTCGTTAGCAAACACGCTAGCCAGAAAGCTAACGTGAGACCAGCGCACCTTTCTGGAGTGTCATGTCCACCATGCGAGGCTCCGCCAGTTCCAGGAAGAAGTTCTTGTTCTTCTCGTATTCCTCGTCATCGATGATTTTCACCTGAATGACTTTGCTGGAAGGGGCCCATGAGGAAGAGAAGAAGAAAAATGTAGAAGAAGAGGAGAAGAAGAAGAAGAGGTTATTATGCCATGGAAAGAGACAGGAAGTTAAATGAATCGGGTACATCCATCCATCTATCTATCTATCTATCTATCTATCTATCTATCTATCTATCTATCTATCTATCTATCTATCTATCTATCTATCTATCTATCTATCTATCTATCTATCTATCTACCTACCTACCTACCTACCTACCTACCTACCTACCTACCTACCTACCTACCTACCTACCTACCTACCTACCTACCTATCTACCTATCTATCTATCTATCTATCTATCCATCTACCTACCTACCTACCTACCTACCTACCTACCTACCTACCTATCTATCTATCTACTTATTTCTCTATCTATCCATCTATCGAGCTACCTAGCTAGCCATCTAGCTAGCTATCCCGTTAGCTATCCATCTAGCTAGCTATCCAGCAAGCTAGCCATCCATCATCCATCTATCCGTCTATCTAGCTAGCTAGCTAGCTAGCTAATTATCTAATTATCTAGCTAACTATCTATCTAGCGAGCTAGCTAGCTATCTATATTTATATTCCTGCTTCCGGGTAGAGTGAACACTGCCGCGAATGGCTGCCGCTGCTACACAAAAAAAAAAAAAAAAAAAAATCCCGTGACTATAAAGTGTCCTTGAGAGTTTTGAAAGGCGCTTAGAAATTAAATGTATTATTATTATGATTATGATTATATATTTTTTTTTATAAACCGCCAGATTAACTGGTCATCTGCATTTTAGATGTACTATTTTAACGTTAAATGTAATTACAGTAAAGTCTCGTTATATCGATATTCAAGGGAGTCCGAAAAAATATCGATATAACCGGGACTATCGATATATCCGATATCGATATAACGAGACTTTACTGTATTTAATTTACTCTTAGCACCAATGAGATAATTTCGCCAACTATATGTAGATATATTTGTATATTGACAACAATATGATATAATTCTGGGATTATTTCAGTTGAGTGACAGCTCTGCGAAGTGAAGCCTATTGCGTCGAGAGTTTCTGCTTTGCTACTTGCACTTTTATCACTTTCCAATTGAGGTTTTTATTCCTTCTCAGAGGAGGAAACTTGAGATCAATATAAAAAAATTAAAAAAAAAATATTTTAAAAAATGGCATAGTCTCTCGCCTCCTTTTGTTGCCGCGCTACCGTCAGCAACTTTATTTGTATTTTTCCTCCCTCCTCTCTCCCGCCGACTCGTAGCCGTCACGTGAGGGAATACGCTATTCCCAAACGAGTTTCTCTCCACTTTCGTCAAGTCCACTTTCCCATTGTGCCGACAGATATTTGATTATTGATGTCGACTTGCCTTTCTTAGACAAAGTATTATTCCGAGTCCAGGTGGTGAGGGGGAAAAAAAAAGCATGACGGAAAAGGTTCTGAAGAAGCTAGCTAGCTAGCTGCTTCCTGGAGACGGAAAAAAAACATTTTCAAATTAACATAAAAAGTCGAACATATAAAATTCTAAAACAATATCATGTCAAATTAGACGAGATATTGTTGATGTTTGAGCTAGCTAGCTAGCTACCTTTCTATATGAAGTTAGTTCGCTAGCTAGCTAACTGCCTAGCTGGTTTATATATATAAAGCTAGTTAGTTAGCTAGCCCGACAGACAAACAAGTTTATTCACATAATCCCAAAAGGAGGGTCAAATTCAGAATAACATCATTCTAATAGCTATCTATTCGCTAGCTATTAGCTATAATTTCGGTAGCTATTAGCTACGTAACATTTTAGCCTGCTTTTGAGTGAATGCTGAATCATTTTTTTTTATTTTTAATATATTTTTTTTCGTGGTGCGACAACCCATGATCCGATAGTGTGTGTGTGTGTGTGTGTGTGTGTGTGTTTTATATTTTGTGGTTGTAAAAGTCATCGTAGGTGAATTAGTCTCATCATTAAATTCATATTTACGGCCATGCTTGTTTGAGAAGAGGCAGGCAGAGGAGGATACACTTCTAAAAATAGTCATGGACATTTCTCTCGAGGGGGGGGGAGCGTGTGTGTGTGTGTGTGTGTGTGTGTGTGTGTGTGTGTGTGTGTGTGTGTGTGTGTGTGTTGGCTGTGACATTCAAGTGCAACCAAAACACACACCCCAAACTCACAAATATGTGACAAAAGCAAAATTGTGGTCTCTATTTGCAGCCAGGGGTGATGCACGCATACACACACAGATGGGCCTAACAAGCAATGTGATGTCTTTCAACGTTAGCATTAGCTAACAAAAAATAATAGCAGGGATGGCACGATACAATTCATTCCGACAACGGGAGGATTTACTCCATTCACGATTCCGATCGTGACGTGAGACAAGATGACTGGAAAGGATTCCGTTCGAGTCATTTCCAAGACAGCGAAAGTGGCTGCCTTTACAGCAGCTCCTGTGTTTTGTTTTTCTACTTCTTAATTTCATCACTTTGCTGCTATGAAATGTACATTTCTGCACTGTCGATCAGAAAGTGTACAATGGGTCCTTCCTGGTCTTATTACATTATGTTGCTCACTTGCGCTATCTAGCTGGCTATCTAGCTAGCGATATAGCTAGCTACCTAGCTAGATATCTATTTGCTATCTATTAGCTAGCTAGCTGGCTATCTAGCTAACGATATAGCTAGCTACCAAGCTAGATATCTATTTGCTATCTATTAGCTAGCTAGCTGGCTATCTAGCTAGCGATATAGCTAGCTACCTAGCTAGATATCTATTTGCTATCTATTAGCTATCTAGCTGGCTATCTAGCTAGCGATATAGCTAGCTACCTAGCTAGATATCTATTTGCTATCTATTAACTATCTAGCTGGCTATCTAGCTAGCGATATAGCTAGCTACCTAGCTAGATATCTATTTGCTATCTATTAGCTAGCTAGCTGGCTATCTAGCTAGCGTTATAGCTAGCTACCTAGCTAGATATCTATTTGCTATCTATTAGCTATCTAGCTGGCTATCTAGCTAGCGATATAGCTAGCTACCTAGCTAGATATCTATTTGCTATCTATTAGCTAGCTAGCTGGCTAACTAGCTAGCGATATAGCTAGCTACCTAGCTAGATATCTATTTGCTATCTATTAGCTAGCTAGCTGGCTATCTAGCTAGCGATATAGCTAGCTACCTAGCTAGATATCTATTTGCTATCTATTAGCTAGCTAGCTGGCTATCTAGCTAGCTATATATTCCCTATCTATAAACTAGCTAGCTATCTATTAGTTATCTATTAGCGAGCTAACTAACTTTCTATCTAGTTGAGTTATTCTGGGTTGAATATCAGCGTGCGTGTTTTGGCTATTTTTGATGCTATAAAACGTTTTTCCTGATGTCAGTTAGGAATCAAACCAAAAAAAAATGGTGTCGGTTGTCCTTTAAAGCCGCACTGAGGATCGGCCGCTATGATGGGAAGACGCGAGCACGTTCATCACCACCGGCGTATGTTCTCCGGTGTTTATTGCATTCATCTATAAAATATGGCCATGCGTATCATTTATACATTGCCAAGTGTGGATTTTATTGGAGGCCTAATACAATTTTCCCCATGTACACTCAGGCATGTATTCCCAGCTATATCTCCCCATGACAGCAGGTGGAGGATGAGGGGGTACGACGATTGGAGCGAGCATGTTCTCTGACGAGATTACGGGCACTCCACCCCCCCACTAACCCCTAGCTCCTGTTCCTCCATCATAGTCACCAAAAGATTAACCATTGTCTCTGCCAATAATGGGTGGATAAACGGCCTTCAGATTGAGCAAGAAGGAGGGAAAGAAGACGGGAGGGGAGGGGGGAGTCGGAACGCTAATTCCATCCCGGCGAGCGTGTTGCCACCATCCGTCATTTGTAATCTTCATCAACGTTAGCAAGCAGCGCGGCGGGACGACGTAATCGGAACTGACGTAAAAATGGCTGCTCGTCCTGTCCGCAAAGTCTGTTTATAAAATCTGGTGAGAAAAGCGGCGTGGGCGCCGTGTGAGTCACGCCGCCTGATGCCAAAAATGGACCGCATCAACGGACTCCGGGTCTCGTTGACCCGGAATGTCGATCATCATCATCATCATCATCATCATCATCATCGCAAAGCCGTAGGCGACGTTCTTTAGCCATTGACTTCCTGTTCTGCTTTATCGCTGTCCAAGGTTTTCGGAGTGCTATTTTATTTATTGTATTCTATTTGAGCTTTGAAAGGCGCTTAAAGGACAACCAACCTCTTCGGACAAGTTGTGTCCATAATTTGTAAAATGGCGTCAAATGACTTCTACTGAGCGTATTTTACAAAGATTCCATCGCATATAGCTATATTTTACGTTTTAAGACTCGCGCTGAATATTCCGGAAGTCTTGTTTTTGAGTTCGTGACGAGTCCTCACCCTACGTCACTGAAGGAACGCCCCTGACCGAAAAAAAGACACATTATAGCAGTCCTTCCATCACGTCAATGTATTTTGCTGTACTTGTTTGGTCTGAAAACCTCGTGTTGCACCCAAAAGCCGCCAGTAGAGGGCGACCAAACTCCACGGAAGGAATTTATCAGCCTGCGGAAACGGGCTGATTAATTCCTCACAGGACTTGGACGCCATTTTCTGCCTCTTTATGGGTGATACATTTCCCCCCAACGTTGCCTCAAAATGGCACGGAATAAATTCTTTAATCGATTGCAAACATGTATGCTTTCCTCTTCAGAACCATTTCAATCATATTCATAACTGGATGTGTAACAAGAAAGCATATTTTCCGAATCTGAAGCCATTGTTTTGATTCTCCAGCAATGCAAGACGTCTTGGCGTGACGTCACGAACTGGGGGCGGGACTTTCTGAAAATGCCCAATTCGCAGCTCAATTTTTTTGCAGATTTTTGACACTTTAAGTCATTTTTATTGGTGTTTTGCATTTTAATAAAAATATCATACTGCGTGTTTTGGGTATTTTAGATGCTATCAAACGTTTTTCTGATGTCAGTTAGGAAACTCTCTGTGTCTTTTTTTCAGTCAAGGGCGTTCCTTTAGTGACGTCACGTGTGGACTCGTCACAAACTGAAAAACAAGACTTCCGGAATATTCAGCGCGAGTCTTAAAACGTAAAATATAGCTATATGCGGTGGAATCTTTGTAAAATACGCTCAGCGGAAGTCATTTGAAGCCATTTTACAAATTATGGACACAACTTGTCCGGAGACGTCGGTTGTCCTTTAAATGTTTAGTTTGACAGTAAGCGAAAAACGGGTGCTTGAGGCCTCTGGTGAGAATTAAACAAAAAAAAAGTGAAATAATTGGCAAATGTCAAACAGCGAATATGCGGTGAGATTCAGCGCATATGACCTTCGTATATGACCTTGAGTAACAGGGCCTCACGCCGTTTCACCAGAGGTTATTACATGTATTCGTTGCCCATGATTTTAATCAAGGAAAGAAATGGACGAACACGTCAATGCCACACGGATAAGGCCTCCGTGCCGCAGCGGGACCGGGAACGACGAGCTAAAGCTTCATGTTTTATGCATGCCTTCTTGTTCTCTCATGCACGGATTGACCGAAGCCGGCCAGCCATGCGGGGAGACACCGCGAAAGAGGGAAAGAGAGCGCTCGCTAAAAGCCAAGCTGGTGCGCAAAGTGTAGGCTACCTACAACAGTGCGACACGGTCAACCGGCCATGCGGAAGGAACATGGCCAACGTACGGCGAGGGAAGTGAGGGGTGACAAAGTGGTAAAAGAGGTCTCATGCCCGGGAGGACCACAAGGGAAGTCATCAGGCAGAGGGGACTACTCGTAGTAATGTGGCATTTGCGAACGAGCCGGATCTCTGAAGTGAACGAAGAGAGCCGGCTCCGAACAAGGAGTCGGAAATGGGAGCCGATTCCCACCCCCCCCGCCCTCCTCTATTCCCCGCCCCCAGTCTTTGGTTAAAGCCGCACGTGATTGGTCAAGCAGTGAGGAGAATGAGGAGTGGTTAGAGGAACAAAAACACAATGTGAGTAGCACATGAAACAAAGAAAAATATTGGATCGAGGGTATTTTTGGGAGTTTTTCACATAATTTGATATGATTTTTGGGCGTTAATTTAAGCAACAAAAAGTGGCTCTTTGCAATTTTCTGATGATGATACTAGTGCAGCGTGTTCGACCGGAAACAAATTCCTTGTGTTCTACATACTTGGCAATAAAGATGATTCTGATTCTGATTCTGAAAAAAAAACAACCTGAGGAGCCATTTGGGAGCCAAAAGAGCCAGATATTTTTAGTGAGCCGAGCCAAAACAACCGGCTCTCTAAAAACAACCGGAATTCCCATCACTCGTAGACAGGTACAGTGGCTTACGAACTTTTCGGTTTACGAACGTTACATTGATGAAAATTTTACCTTGGCATACAAACTTTACCTTGGCATACAAACTTTTTTCATACTCGGAGCTGCCTCAATGAGTGATGTGTCGTTCGCGAACGAGCCCATTCTTCTAACAACAAAATGGCAGCCGACTGTTTTTCTCCTCTATTCCCCGCCCCCAGTCTAAGGTTAAAGCCACGTGATTGGTCAAGAACGCATCAGTGAGGGGATGTGGTTTAAACATTAAAGAGACAGGCAGACGACAGTGATAGAGTTTCAACTTTGATAGTTCAAAGGCAGAGTGTAGACTGCAAGGTTAAAATATCTCATCAATCAAGCTCCACAAACAACCCGCACAAGGCATCTGTACACTTGATGCAAAAATCTACCAACCCACCTAAACAGAACACAATTGATGAGGAAAAAGGTAAAATTATTGTAGATAGCTATTCGCTAGCGAATAGATAGCTATTAGCTAGCTAATAGAAGGCTATCCGCTAGAGAGTAGATGGCTATCCGCTAGAGAGTAGATGGCTATTCGCTAGCTAATAGATAGCTACTCGCCAGCGAATAGATAGCTATTAGCTAGCTAATAGAAGGCTATCCGCTAGAGAGTAGATGGCTATTCGCTAGCTAATAGATAGCTACTCGCCAGCGAATACATAGCTACTCGCTAGCAAATAGATAGCTATTCGCTAAAAGGAGGGACGAATTCAGAATAACATCATTCTAATAGCTAACTATTCACTAGCTATTAGCTATATATTCGGTAGCTATTAGCTATCTATTCGCTAGATAGCTAGCTTTCTCTCTATTTGACTAACTTCCGGGGTGAGTGAACGTTGACGCATGTGGCTGCCTCTGCTCACCCACAGATTATTATTATAAATTCCAGAATGGCTCTTCCCTCATTTCAAAAGTGAATACAAATTTCCAAGCAACTGTTGACAAATAAGAGCATGTGATACACTAGTTGCTGCCTCATGTCAAAAGTATGCAGCGAGGAATAAAAACTCATCCTGCGTTAGCATCGGAGCGGAAAAAAAACCACATAATCCACCGCGACTAGCATAGCTTCATTGTCTTTTTTTGCGCTTGCGGTTCGGACGCTCGGCCCTGCTGACTGTTCTCTCCATTATGCATGAACGCGACATGCAGCGGCGTCTATTTATAGCCGCTCCGCTCATTAGCGCCTCTTATGCAATTGCTCATTAGCATTAGTGTTAGCGGAGCGTATCTCTCCGTCGTCGCCATTAAACGTAATCGATGGTGCTAAAGACTTCACTACGCCTCTGTGTGTGCCTGTGTGTGTGTTCAGTGACTCAACTGCAGAAAGTGATGGCGATACAAGCACAATTTATCATTTACAATCTTCAAATAATTTTATATATTTATAGTTTGGAATGTGGGCCCAAAATCTGTGCTGGAACTTGAACCACTACCACCCATCACCATCGCAGCTAAATCGGAACATAATTTGTAAATGTCCATCGACTGCAATGTAGCGTCCCAGAAAAGAGGCAGAAAATGGCGACCAAGCTCCTTGTAAGGAATTAATCAGCCCGTTTCCACAGGCTGATAAATTCCTTATATGGAGCTTGGACACCCTCTTCTGGCTCTTTTTGGTGCAACATGACGTTTTCAGACCAAACGAGTACAGCAAAATGTATGGACATGATGGAAGGACTGCTACAATGTGTCCTTTTTTTTGGTCAGGGGCGTTCCTTCAGTGACGTCACGTATGGACTCGCCCCCAACTCAAAAACAAGACTTCTGGAATATTCAGTGCGAGTCTTAAAACGTAAAATACAGCCATACGCGGTGAAATCTTATTAAAATACGCTCAGTAGAAGTCATTTGAAGCCATTTTACAAATTATGGACACAACTTGTCCGGAGACGTCGGTTGTCCTTTAAGTCATTTTTTATTGGTGTTTTGCATTTGACCAAAAAATATCACCCTGCGTGTTTTGAGTATTTTAGATGCAATAAAACGTTTTGCTGATGTCAGTTAGGAAACAAAAAAAAAATGGTGTCGGTTGTCTTTTAAAATAGTCACTATCAATATTAGCTGCTTCCGCAGTTTGTGAAGGAGTATCCTGGCGTGATGTCACAAACAAGGAGGCGGGACTTTCAGAATTTTTCCAAGCTCATTTTGTGGCAGTTTTGGGCCACTTTAAGTCATTTTTATTGGTGTTTTGCATTTGACTAAAAATATCAGCCTGTGTGTTTTGGGTATTTTAGATGCTATAAAACGTTTTTCTGATGTCAGTTAGGAAACAAAAAAAAAATGGTGTCGGTTGTCTTTTAAAATAGTCACTATCAATATTAGCAGCTTCCGCAGTTTGTGAAGGAGTATCCTGGCGTGATACTAGTTGATACTAGTTGACACAAAATCCCAGCAGACAAATCAGCCCATTACCAACGGAGCTTGGGCGCCATCTTGTGCATTTTTGTGGGACGCTACATTGGAATCCTGACGGCTGGAATTGATACGGAAGGACTTCTTTAATCGATTGCAAACATGTATGCTTTCCTCTTCAGAACTATTTGAATCATATTCATCACTGGATGAGTAACAAGAAAGCATCTTTTCCGAATCTGAAGCCATTGTTTTGATTCTAGAGCAAGGCAAGACGTCCTGGCGTGATGTCATGAACAAGTGGGCGGGACCTTCTGAAATTCGCCATTTCCGGTTTCATTTTGAAGTAGTTTTGGGACACTTTAACTCAATGTTATTGGTGTTTTGCATTTGACTAAAAATATCAGCATGTGTGTGTTTTGGGTATTTTAGATGCTATAAAACGTTTTTCTGATGTCAGTTAGGAAACAAAAAAAAAATGGTGTCGGTTGTCCTTTAACAAAGGCAACACACAACACGGCAACAGCAAATACAAGTGCGTCGCTCGCCCTCTCTGAATAAATACATAAATAAACAAACCGAGAGGCAGGAAAGCGGCGGGCAGCGATGAGATTCTTGCCCCCTTCCTTCCAGGAAGTCATGCCGCTTCTCTTCTTTGTCTGATGGAGGCTACGTTGCCCTGGAAACCGCACAGTGTGTGTGCATGTATGGGGCGGGGGAGGGGGGGGTGGATGTTGAGAGGAGAGTTTGAAGGGGTGGGGGGGTTACGCACTGGCACAGCATTCCCGGCTCGTACCGCAGGCTTTATTTTTAGCACGTGGCAGTTACATAATCAGGGTGACACCGAGTTGGGGAAACAAAAGGCAAAAAGATCCTCCTTCACTTTTCTTTTTGCTCGCGTTCCTTTTTATTATTATTATTATTTTTTTTTAAATTCTTTCATCCCTCTGTCTTGTTATTTCGGATAACGTCGGGAAGCCGTTTGAGCGGCGGATTTAAGAAAAGGGATGAGATGAATGTCAATCACAAGACGAGGGGGGCGGTCCCAGAAAAGGCGCAACGCGAGTTAAAATAATGTTGGTTCACGTAACATTTTAGACAATCCTTCCAACTCTTACGCGCTAACGATGCGAGCGCTAACGTCACAAATGCTAATGACGCCAGCACCAACAACGAGCGATTTGAAAAGACCTAGCAAGAAAAAGAACGGGAAATCAAACTCGTACGCACTAACGACGCGAGCGCTAACGACGCCAGCGCTAACGATGTGCGATTTGAAAAGAGCTAGCAAGAAAAAGAGCGTGAAATCAAACTTAGCGTGCAAATAGATAGCTATTAGTACTTGAGACGTGAAACAAAATGGCAGACCAAACAATGAACAAGATCGTGTAAACAAAACAAACACCAGAAGAATAATCATAATAATACATTTCATTTTTAAGCGCCTTTCAAAACTCTCAAGGACACTTTACAGTAGACTGCTCACGCCGGGTGTCAGTTAGCTAGCAAAATAGCTAGCTAGATAACTGGATAGCTAGATAACTAAAACAATTTTCTAGAGCATTTCTCCTTCAGTATAGTATTTCCCAAACTTTATTGAGCTATTTGAAAACGTTTACAACACGGCTGTCGCATCGCATTTTTTTTTTTTTTTTTTTTTCTTTAGTTATAAAGCTAGTTGTCGAGCTGTCTCGTTGGCTATCTATTGGCTATCCATTAGCTTTCTATTAGCTATCTATTTGCTATATCTTTGTTATATATTAGTTAACGGGCCAACGAGCTAGCTATCTGGCTTGTTATCTATTAGTTACATAGCTAGTTGTATAGCTGTCTATCTATTGGCTATCTATTAGCTTTCTATTAGCATGCATACAAATCGCTGCATGCGGTATTTTAACTCAGTAGCTCCTGCATTTTGTCTTTCTACTTCTTCCCTTCCTTTAGTTATATAGCTAGTTGTCTAGCTGGCTATAGATTAGCTATCTGTTTGCTATCTATTAGCTAACTGCCCGGCTAGCTAGCTATCTGGCTTGCTATCTATTAGTTATATAGCTAGTTGTCTAGCTGTCTATCTATTGGCTATATATTAGCTTTATATTAGCTATCTATTAGCTAATTGGTCGGCTAGCTAGATATCTGGCTTGATATCTATTAGTTGTATAGCTTTTTGTCTCGCTGGCTATCTATTAGCTTTCTATTAGCTATCTGTTTGCTATCTATTAGCTAACTGGCCGGCTAGCAAGCTATCTGGCTTACTATCTATTAGTTATATAGCTGTCTATCTATTGGCTATCTATTAGCTTTCTATTAGCTATCTATTTGCTATCTATTAGCTAACTGGTCGGCTAGCTAGCTATCTGGCTGGCTATATATTGGTTATATAGGTAGTTGTCTCACTGTCTAGTTGGCTATCTATTGGCTATCTATTTGCTTTCTAAACCTCTCCCGTGACTGAAAAGTGAACTTGAGAATTTTGAAAGGCACTTATAAATGAAATGTATTATTATTTCCCCTTACTTTCATCACCTTGATTAAAAAAAAAAGACAAAAACCTAGAGTGGACACATTTTTGTACATCGTCTGGCAGTGAATGAGTGAATATGAATTGTTCCAAGCATTTCATCCCAACGTCTGAGTACCGAACGACTCGCATCAGCGTAACACTTTGCGTGATTGCTTGACCTCCATAGCAAAGTGACACACGTAAACAATCAAAGTAAAACAAATGAAAATGGGGGAAGGGCGGGAGGGGGAGGGTCCACTGGGATTAAGAATCGCCAGGTTAGCTCGGGACTTCCTGTTGCTACAGTTGTTGTGTGACAAATCCTCACATTGAAACTAGCAACCCCTCCCCGAGGACCTTTGTGTGTAACTTACACAAAGACACACAGGAGCAGTGGGAAGAGAGGGAAAAAAATAAGTGTGTAAGTAAAATAAGTGGATAAAAAACTGCTTGGATGAGAAATTAGTCTTAAAAAAACAAACAAAAAAATAATAATCATAATAATGATGATGATAATGATGATAATGATGATAGTGACAGTGACAGTGACAGTAATAGTAATAGTAATAGTAATAGTAATAGTAATAGTAATAGTAATAAAGCAGCGCTGTAACTCATACCTGACGACTATTTCGTCCATAGCATCACCACATTAAAGCCAATCAAAAGTCAGAAGAAAAAATGGTCTCAAGATGTAAAACTGCGTTTAGTCAATCCAAAATCGGTAGAAAATGAATCCCAGAAAAAGAAAGAAAAAACACGATGAACGAGTCACGATTTGTATGTACACAGTTACAGGTACAGAAATCCAAGATGGCGCCCGAAAAAGAAGAAGTCCAAGATGGCGCCCGAGAAAGAACAAGTCCAAGATGGCGCCCGAAAAAGAAGAAGTCCAAGATGGCGCCCGAAAAAGAAGAAGTCCAAGATGGCGCCCGGAAAAGAAGAAGTCCAAGATGGCGCCCGGAAAAGAAGAAGTCCAAGATGGCGCCCGAAAAAGAAGAAGTCCAAGATGAAGAACTCGCCAACCGTCCCCAAAAAAATCAAAACCCAAAACTGATAATCACCGTGAAGTGTCACGCCATTTTAGCCAATCACACGGAAGAAGGAAGTCACGCTAGGAAAAAGTACAAGGTCATACGAGGCGTATTCGATACCAGAAGGATCATACCAGGACCTAAAGTACTTCCGGTCTATCAAATTTCATTGACAAAAGATGCCACAAACTGGCACACGTATAAACGAAGCGATACACCCAACTTCGACAAAGTTCCAAGGCACAAAATGGCGGCAAAGAGTTGAACAACAAAGGCCGGATTGAGAGAAAGAAAAATGGCGCCTTACCAGGTCTCGTCGTTCTTGAACTCCAATTGGCCGCAGGCGTCCTCGAAATCCTCACCGCCCCCCTTGGCGACTCCCTCCAAGGCGCGATAAGGCACGATGACGGTGCCCCGAGCGCCCGACGTCCTCAGCACCTTGACCTCCATGACGCCGACGCTTTCGCTAACGCGCACTGCGCCTCTTTCGAAAGTGAAGATGCCGGCATGGTCGTCATCCAAGATGGTGACCGTGGCCACGGCGGGGAAGCCCAACGCCGCTTTGGGGTACGGGAGGCTGTTCGCCGATAGAAGCTCCTCCTCCGTTTCCAGCAGTCGCAGGTTCCCCAGGCGCACGAAAAAATGCTCGTCCTCCTCGAAGATGTCGTCGTCGATGATCCCCACGCTGATGTCCTTCAGGGTCTCGCCGGGTTTGAAGACCAGGGTGCCCTCGGTGAACTCGTAGTCGGCGCCGGCGTTGGCCGAACCGTCCTCCGTTTTGTAGTCCACGCACAAGGTCTTGCCCACGTCTCCGCCGCGCCGCGCCACGGTGAGGATGGCGGCGCCGCAGTTCTCCAGGCACTGGTAGGCGGCGGGTTCGAAAGCCACGCGCGTCACGTACTCGTCCGGTTCCTCGGCGGCGATTCGGTCCGCGCTGCCGCAGCGTTTGGCCCGTTCCGCCACGTGTTTCTTCAAGATGTTCCCGGCGCCCGTCATCATGCGGGTGGCTTGGATGCGGTAGAAGGCGCGGCTTTTCTGCTGGTGCGACAGCGCGTGGTAGTTGGCCATCTCCACCAGCTGGTCCAGATCCTTCTCCGGGTACTTCTGCTTCAGGTCCTTGAGAATCCGGATCATGTCGCGGCGGGACCGATCCGCTTCGCCGCCCTCCGTCGGGCCGACGTGGCGGACGACGACGGCGGCGGCGGCGTCGGGGAAATGCGAGTTGAGCATCTTACCGTCCATTTCGATCCCCTTGGAGGCGCCGTCCGCCTCGTTCTCCACGACGACGCCGCGGTGCTTGTCGGCGCGGTACTTCCGCCGCATGAATTTGTAAAACAGAAGGCGGCGGTCGGCCACCCAGGCCAAGAGAACGCAAACGGGGAAGAAGGCCAAGGTCAGAAGACCCTCCCAAACTTGGACCACGTTGGGTGAGAAGACCGCCAGGATCATGTAGAGCCAGATGTACGCAAATATACTCCAACCGGCCGTGATGAAGAACACTCGCAGGTGCTTGACTTTGCGCACTTCGCCCTGAGGGATGACGGACACGCACAGGCCCACGATGACAAACATGTTGAAAGCGGCGCTTCCCACGATGGTGGACGGGCCCAGTTGGCCCGCTTTGAAGCCGTGGCCGCAAACCTCGACGACGGACAAAAGGATCTCCGGGGCTGAAGAACCCAACGCCATCAGAGTCAGGTTAGAAACCGTCTCGTTCCAGACTCGGATGGTGGCCGACGTGGTTTCGCCGTTGGGTCTGCGGACGAGGACTTCCTTCTCCTGGGACGTGATGACTTCGATGGCCGCCATGAAGCGGTCGGCGATGATGGAGACGCCGAGGAACATGTAGATCATGGCCACGAAGTAGACGATGACCCGTGCGATTTTATCGCCCGTGGACGGGTCCTCCGGGTACCAGATGGGTAAGATGATACCGGGGGTGCATTTGGAGTTCCCCGGGCAAGTGGCGTTGTTGGGGCTGAGCGGCGGTCTCGGGGTGGTCCGGGCCTCGGTGCCGAGGAAGGCGATGGCCGCCGAGACCAGGCCTAAGTGGAGGCAGGCCGATCGCCTCCGACTTGGGGGTCTTGAGCCCTCCATGCACCCTCCGTGGTCTCAAGGGTCCTCGCCGCACTGCGATCCAGAACTGGGCCTTGACTTGGATCACCTGAGCAAAGCACAAACAGAAAATTCAGGAAGGAGGTGGGGGTTCAAATCCAACTGAATGACTTTTCTATCCATTTTCTCACTCTCTCTCTCGCTGTCCTCTGCCTGTCTCTTTAATGTTTAAACCACCTCCCCTCACTGCTGCATTTTTTGACCAATCACGTGGCTTTTACAGAAGACTGGGGGCGGGGAATAGAGGACAGAAAAAATGTCGGGTGCCATTTTCTTTTTTTTGGAGAATGGCTTCACTCTCTCTCGGTCTGTAACCCCCACCTTCTCACTGCTGCGTTCTTGACCAATCACGTGGCTTTAACCGACGACTGGGGGCGGGGAATAGAGAACCAAAACAAGCCGGCTGCCATTTTCTAGTTTGGAGAACGGGCTCGTTCGCGAACGACACATCACTCATTGTGGCAGCTCCGTGTGTATCCCGAAAAATAGTTCGTATGCCAAGGTAAAATGTTCATAAATGTAACGTTCGTAAACCGAAAAGTTCGTAAGCCAAGGGGTTCGTAAACCGAGGTATCACTGTACTTTGTAGTGGAACTCACATCAAAAATAAATACAGTAAAGTCTCGTTATATCGATATCGGATATATCGATAGTCCCGGTTATATCGATACTATTTCTCTGCACGCACGGAGAAAATTACATGCAAACAGGGTCGGATATATCGATAGTCCCGGTTATATCGATATTTTTTCGGACTCCCTTGAATATCGATATAACGAGACTTTACTGTACAATAAAAACATGAATTAACGCATGGCTTAATTTCTGCTCAGTGAGCTAAACGTTACACGACAATATTCAAAGTTGATTGTTCCGGTGAGTAATTACTTGCATTAATTGGTGTTAAATATTGACGACCAGCAATCAGTCATTTTGCTGACTTATCATTTGTGTTTATATGCCGGTGGGGGGTGCAAATACATGAGTTATTAAGCGGCATGATTTATTCACACGCTCAGAGTTATTTATTTTATTCGTGTCAGCGTCAAACGCTATTCGCGAGACAATCGCCTGGTTAAATTCATGGGAGGCTTATTCGCTGAGATTAATTTTATTCTGAAGCTAAATATCAGGTATTGATTCATGGTAACGAGGAACAACCATTTTTATATTTCATATTTCTGAAAATCTGAAAAAAAAATAAGTAAATAGTTGAATAAAAAAAAACAGTTGAACCTCTTTGAAAGGATCAATGTGATAGATAGAAGAATAACATTGAGCGAGCATACAACTTGCTAATGGCTAACAATTAGCATGGAGGTGCTTTTAGCCCTGTGGTAAATCGTAAAAAAAACCGGTTAGTTCTGAAATTACCAATATCTTCCACAACGGTAAAATGATATTTGCATGCTTAAAATATTGCCTGACTATAAATGTTGTTACCATGGCGATGGCAAGTGAAGGCGGAATGAACAGAAACACAACGATGCAATGCTGAGTGTGACAATAAACCATGGAACAGAATTCATACTTTGCCTTTTCCAGAATAAAACTTGTCAATTGGTGCCATGACCAGGATACTTAAGGGTTCACATGGCTTACTAATAATAATAATAATAATAATAATAATAATAATAATACGTTTCATTTCTTAGCGCCTTTCAAAACTCTCACTTTACAGTCACAGGATCGTTTTTTTCTGCAGGTGAAAAGCGGCAGCCACATGCGCCTGCGTTCACTCAACCCAGAAGTAACTCAAATAGATAGAAAGCTAGCCAGCTAGCTAGCAGAAAGCTAATAGGTAACCAGCTAGACAGTTAGCTAATTAGATAGATAGCCATATAGCTATTAAATAGCTAATAGGTAACCAGCTAGACAGTTAGCTAACTAGAAAGATAGCCATATAGCTATTAAATAGCCAGCTATATAGCGACCTAGCTAGACAGATAGCCAATAGATAGCAAATAGATAGCCAGCTAGTGTTAGTATCGAGCAGATCAATAAATAAAGCATCGCAGATCTCACTGATAGCATCGAGCAGATCAATAACACAAAAACGGGCCATTGTAAGGCGATTTGATGAATTGAATATCAATTCCGCACAGAAATTCACTTCATCAAACAGGCGATAGCGTAAACTGTTTGCGTTTCTGTCACAATTATGCACACTTAGCCAACTAGCGATAGATTTGCACAAAATAATATCTGTATTTTATAATTACTATTGGGATATTTGTGTTGCTGAGATAAAATATGCAAAATGTACATTACATAAAGCTTTTTTTCCATGCTTGGGTGCCGATAAAGTGCTGGCCAGGGTCTCTGGAAATGTTTGTTTCTTTTCCACAAGGGGGCAGCATTTCCCGGTTTTTCCCAAGTTAGCGCTTTGTTACAGCTTGAGCTGTTGCTAAAGTGCTATATAAATCAATATGTATTGCATTTTGTATAGCTGCCCCCATTTCAAGCTCAGATAACTCCAGACTCATATAACTTAGGAATTAACTGTTTTTTTCTGATGAAAGATGAGAATCTAAGGTTTTTTACGTTGCATTGAATGTTTATGATGTCCTAAAACTCTTTAAAACATCTTTATTGCCAAGTATGTAGAACACAGCTAGCTAGATAGCTAAATGGACAGTTAGCAAGCTAGCTAAGTAGACCTTTTTTCCATGTTAGCGCTTTGTTACAGCTTCAGCTGTTGCTAAAGTGCTATATAAATCAATATGTATTGTATTGTATTTTGTATAGCCGCCCCCATTTCAAGCTCAGATAACTTCAGAATCATATAACTTAGGAATTAACTGTTTTTTTCTGATGAAAAATGAGAATCTAAGTTTTTTTTTACGCAGCATTAAATGTTTATGTAGTCCAAAAAACAAAATATTCTGTGGCTCCTGGAATTCCAGTGACAATGACAAAAACCCTGGCACTGGAGTGGACACATTTCTGCAAGAATTTAGGGACTATAGACAGCTCGATAGACAGCTAGCTAGATAGCTAAATGGACAGTTAGCAAGCTAGCTAAGTAGACCTTTTTTCCATGTTAGCAATTTGTTACAGCTTCAGCTGTTGTTAAAGTGCTATATAAATCAATATGTATGTATTGTATTTTGTATAGCCGCCCCCATTTCAAGCTCAGATAACTTCAGACTCATATAACTTAGGAATTAACTGTTTTTTCTGATGAAAGACGAGAATCTAAGGTTTTTTTACGCAGCATTGAATGTTTATGTAGTCCAAAAAACAAAATATTCTGTGGCTCCTGGAATTCCAGTGACAATGACAAAAACCCTGGCACTGGAGTGGACATATTTTTCACATCGGTAAGGACGGCTCATATTGAAAACATGGATGCAATAAGAGCCTGACTATTTTTGGACATGTGTGTGTGTGTGTGTGTGTGTGTATTGGGGGGGGGGTCTTTGTAAAAAGAAAAAAAAGGGTGGGGGTCATTTGAGCTGCAGACTCAGCAGAGTTCCAGCTGTTGCCGATTAATCATCATCTGCTATACCTGAAGTGGAGCGGGCAGGCGAAGGGACGGGGTAGAGGGAACCCCCTATGTAACCCTCCCCCACCCCCCCACCCAGTTTGTCATTTTTAAGCAAACACATGTAACATCGCGCACGCTAGGTGTTAAAAACGACAACATCAACGGCGCGCCCATCGAGGCATGCGTACAAATATTGGGATGATTATGGGATGTCACTCACCTGGTTAGCTTGTGTGGGAGCTGCACCATATCCTCCCTCTCCTCCCACCCACCCCCCAAAAAAAAAAAAAAAAAAAAAAAACACGGATTGATTGACACCTCCACGCCCCTCGAGCCGGCAAAGAAGCGTCTTGAATCGGGTCCGGCGGCGGAGGAGCTGGCTCGCTTTGGTTCCCGTGGCGACGGCGGCGCTGGTAATGGTGGCGGCGGTGATGATGATGATGATGATGATGACGTCCTCCACCCAGAAGCTCCTCACGTCTGGCGGGACTGAGCCGAGCTGTCAGTGACATGGGAGGAAAAGGAGGAGGGGGGTGAGGATAAAAAAAAAAGGGAGGGGAGGGAGTGAGGAAGTGAGGGTGAGTATTTTAAGGTCTTCGCCCGTGATGGATCGGGAAGCCGAGCGAACGTGCCTCTGGCTCCTCTCATACGTTCAATGACGCTCTCACGCATCGCTCCGTGACCGCCTCCTCATTTTCATATTTTTATTTTTTTTTTAAGGGGGAGGTGGTTGGGGGGTTTACACGAGTTTTGAAAGGCGCTTATAAATGAAATGTATTATTATTATTTTTGATAGGGGCATCCAATGGTTGCGTCGTCCCCTTCTGATGACGTCATCGCCCTCAATCAGCTGAGAGGAGGAAAAACCTGCAGCGACGCGGGCGTGAGGGTCTGATGATTAAATGCATCCGCACCGGCGAATAAATGTACAGTGATACCTTGGCTTACGAACTGAATTGGTTCCCAGTGTGTTAGGTGAAAAGTGTGTATCCCAAAAATGAATTTCCCATAGGAAACCATTAAAATGAGAATAATTCGTTCCCAGGTCTCCATAAAACATAATTTTCTACTTTCTAATTTTCTAAGCCTTAAAACTACACCGTATTTTATGTATAATAAATGTGCTGTGGTATTATAATTAAAGAAATAAACTGTACTATATTATAAAGTCGTTTTATTTACCTTCGTGATGGTCGTTGATGCTTGATGGAATGGAGTGGCCGGTTTCATCAGCATTAAACACTTGATGAGGAACGTAGCCTTCTTCTTTCGCCATCTTGAGGAATGATCCCTTGTAGGTGCTTTCTCTGCTATCATTTTATCTAGTTCCTCATCAATTGTGTTCTGTTTAGCTGGGTTGATAGTTTTTTTTGCATCAAGTGTACAGATGGCTTGTGCGGGTTATTTGTGGAGCTGATTGATGGGAATTTTAACCTTGCACTCTGCCTTTGAACTCTCAAAGTTGAAACGAGTCTAAATTTCAGTTTTTTATCCATTTTCTCACTCTCTCTCTCTGTCGTCTGCCTGTCTCTTTAATGTTTAAACCACCTCCCTTCACTGCTGCGTTCTTGACCAATCACGTGGCTTTAACCGAAGATTGGGGGCGGGGAATAGAGGATCAAAAAAAAAACGTTGGCTGCCATTTTCTTTTTGGAGAACGGCCTCACTCTCTCTCTCTCTCTCTCTGTAAACCCCACACACACACACATCACTCATTGTGGCGCTCCGTGTGTATCCTGAAAAATAGTTTGTATGCCAAAGCCCTAAAACTCAATGTTCTGTTCGGTCCTGGAATTTGAGTGACAATGACAAAAACCCTGGCACTGAAGCGGACACATTGAATGGCAGTGAATGAGTTAATTGAAATGAATAAATGAAGAGAATTACTCATCATTAATTGAAAGGTAGACCATAATAACAACACTCACAAGGATAGATTGTATAATTGTATTTAATATAATTCCAGCAAAGACAATGCGTACATGCTACAATGTATCCACTTTCTGTAGATTCCGCGGAACGAATTACACTCTTATCTCAAGGCGCCATTGGAATGTCTTAAAGGGGGTGCGTCCTAGCTCTCCGGTGTCTTCTTGCTGCGCTGCTGCTCCTGAAATTCCCGGGAATCCTCCCAAGGTCGCGGCCCGCGAATGTTTTTCCATTCATCCAAATTGGCATCCTTGATCTTCTGCTCCGACAAAAACAAGATGGCGGCGGCCGAGGACAGGAAGCAAACGTTTTAAGTGCAAGCCAAGCGCGAACCCCGCTGACGTGTAATCAATAAAAACGATTTTCCACAAGTAGTAATAATAATAATAATAATAACAACAATAAATTTCCTTTATCAGTGCCTTTCAAAACTCTCAAGGTCACTTTACAATCACAGGATAAGTTTTTCTGTGGGTGAGCGGCGGCAGGCACACGCGCCAGTGTTCACTCAACCCGGAAGTAACTCAAATAGATAGAAAGCCAGCTAGCTAGCTAATGGATAGCTAACAGATAGCCAGCTAAACAGCCAGCCAGCCAGATAGATAGCCAGCTAGCCAGCCAGCCAAATAGATAGCATATAGATAGCCATCTAGCCAGATAGCTAATAGATAACCAGCTAGCCAGTTAATAGATAGCCAGCTGGATAGATAGCTAATAGATAGCCAGCCAGCTAGCCAATAGATAGCTATCAGATAACAAGCTAAACAGCCAGGCAGCTAATAGATAGCCAGCCAGATAGCTAATAGATAACCAGCTAGCCAGCTAATTGATAGCTAATAGATAGCTAGCCACCTGGATATATAGCTAATAGATAGCCAGCCAGCTAGCCAATAGATAGCAAACAGATAGCCAGCTAAACAACCAGGCAGCTAATAGACAGCCAGCCAGCCGGATAGATAGCCAATAGATAGGCAACTAGCCAGCCAGATAGCTAATAGATAACCAGCTGGATAGAGAGCTCATAGATAGCCAGCCAGCTAGCCAATAGATAGCTAACAGATAGCCAGCCAGATAGCTAATAGATAACCAGCTAGCCAATAGATAGCTAACAGATAGCCAGCCAACTAGCTAATGATAGCTAACAGCTAGCAAGCCAGCTGGAAAGATGGCTAAGAGATAGAAAGCTAGCTAGCCAGATAGCTAATATATAGGTAAAACTAGCACAGAACACCAAGAAAATACTGTGTTCTGTGACAATATTGTATATATTACAATAAAGAATACACATTTGTTTTTTTGTTTTGTTTTTTTGGTCAAGTTGCAGTTTCTTCCCTCGCTTTCGCATTAGCGCACTCTCTCTTTCCCTCATCTCACCTCATACTCTTGCTCCAAAATGTCCGACTGCTTCTGCAGATTCACTTTGGCCTCCAGTGAGGGATCCAACTGAACACACACAAAACACACACACAAAACACACACATTACCGACGTGTCAAGTCGTCACAGATGTTTGAGCGGACACTGTGGACAAAGAGTCAAACCCAGATAGATTGTCTTTTACTGCCGTCAGGAGACGTAGCCATTCATGACAGACGTATGAATTCTGCAGCCCTCTGCCAAGCTATTTATTGAGCGTATATGTAAATTAAAGTGATACATTAGTAAAACAGAGTTTTCTTGATTAGAATACCACACCTTTTAAGTCCGAAGCACAAACAGCTTTTCCACGAACTGATACATTTGTAACCTGGCTAAATGAGCTCTTCCCGTGAAGGAGTTTCAAGTCGTAAATTAGTCCTGTGATAAAGGAGTTTCCCAAGTCCTAAATTCTGTCAGATCTCCTAGATGAAGATGACAGTTTAACAAGCTGCGTCTGTTGACCTCAGATTGACCCCAGGTTGTCTGTGCTTTAATTGTGTATTCGGGTCACAAATGTTGACTAAGCATATAACAACAACATGAAACTTTTAAATATGATAACTTTTTATTCTCCACCACAAGTGCACTTTATTGTTGAGTTTCTGCGGGGGGGAAAATGATTCTCAAAGTGTGGTTGGCTGGCTCATTTCAGGTTGCACTCAAAAGGACCACGGTCTATTTAGAGTTTAAATGGCCAGTTTTGTAAAACACATGATTTTTTTTAAAAATTAAATATATTATTGTGTGAGTACAAAGTGATGCAAAATGATACGACTGCTTTGACTGATAAATCGACTGTCTCGTTTGAACACTTTGGAATATCTCATTGTAGTTCAAAAAATGGCGTACCTTTCTCTTGACCTTTTGGGCATCGTAGCGGATCTGCGTGAACTCTCGCAAGCCGAAGGAACCGCCGACCACTAGCAGCTGAAAAAGAAACCGAATAATGATTTTTTTTTTTTTTTTTTTTTTTAACAACAGCATACTGCTTGTGAATGTCAAGATATGACACAGAAAAATGAGTGGAGAACTACATGCAGATAGGCTGCATGTAGTCTTAGCAAGGTGTCAGTTCAATTTATTGGGATTTAAAGGACAACCGACGTCTCCGGACAAGTTGTGTCCATAATTTGTAAAATCACTTGAAATGACTTCTACTGAGCGTATTTTACAAAGATTCCACGACATATAGCTATATTTTACATTTTAAGACACGAGCTGAATATTCAGGAAGTCTTGTTTTCGAGTTGATGACGATGCCTGACGTGACGTCACTGAAGGAACGCCCCTGGCCGAGAAAGTGACACACAATGCATTTTGGAGACTTTGTTTGGTCTGAAAACGTCATATTGATCCGTGTTGATGGCGAAATTAGAAGGGAAAAAAACATAAATAACTCGATGGTGAATCGTTGTGTGTTGCACCAATACTATTTGATACGAGTTGACACATATTCCCAGCAGACAAATCAGCCCATTTCAAATGGAGCTTGGGAGCCATCTTGTGCATTTTCCAAAACGCTACATTGGTGTCCAGATGCTTCAAAATGAGACGGAATGACTATTTTAATCGAGTGCAAACATTTATGCTTTCCTCTTCAGAACTATTTGAATCACATTCATAACTGGATGAGTAACAAGAAAGCATCTCCAAATCTGAAGCCATTGTTTTGATTCTTGAGCAAGGCAAGATGTCCTGGCGTGACATCACGACCAAGAGGGCGGGACCTTATGAAACTGGCCACTTCCGGGTTCAATTTGAAGTCGTTTGTGGACACTTTAAGTCATTTTTATTGGTGTTTTGCATTTGACTAAAAATATCATCCTGTGTGGGTATTTCAGATGCTATAAAACGTTTTTCTGATGTCAGTTAGGAAACAAACAAAAAATGGTGCAGATTGTCCTTTTAACATGATAACATGTCCTGCTTTTCTTTCCAGAACTTAATCTTGTTTGTAATAGCCTTTGGGTTAAAAATACAAAATATGATTAATAAACTTCCATTCATGATCTTATTTGTTGTAAAATCGTATTCATGTCAGGACATGACTCCCTCAAAAAATGCATTTATTCATCCCTGTCTCTTCCATTTTGTAGTCATTTTAAATGGCACGTACAACTCAAGGTGGATTTCTTTGACCCAACAAGGCTTGAGTGATTTTAAACATTAAAATGAACAAGAAATTAGTAACCTTGATTATTTTATGGCTTTGTGTTTACTGTTTTACACTACTAAACGTGTCACATATGACATCTGATGCTTCTTCCCACCACAAATGGCAAAACTAAAGCTATATAACACACGTGCGCGTACTTACCAGCATCGGCACGCCATATCGAATGGTTTTGTTCTTCTGAAGCGTTTTCAAGCTCAACATGACTCCTTCTTCTGACTTTTCACGTGTTTTAAATGAATATGTTAGTAAAACCCAAACAAGAGGGGAACATAATTGGGATAAACTTTCTTTCGGGTTTGCTTCGACGTACTAAAACGTCCAGACTGATACGAGAATTCCTACGTGACAAACGTTTTCATTTCTTATGACAAGCAAAGTATGATTATTAAGTACTTATCAACTACTATAAATTAATACAATGTCCAGTTAATCGCGTAAATGCTCAAATTGCTCAGGTCAGACAACAGACCTTGGATGCTTTTCCGGCTTCTGTCCGGCAAGTTAAAATGTCCGGAAGCTGATGTATTCGTGCAAAATAATGTTCCGGCATATTACTTCTCAAATTTTCATATTTTATTCAAACAAATATCTACGTTAAATCAAAATTCAGTTTATTTGAACTAATTTACCAAGAAACCGCAAAATTAATTATTTCTTCCGTCTCATGTTGAGGTTTGGTGCGGCAAACTAAAATGTCCGATGTTAGGCTGCAAAGAAAAAGCGTCTTAAAATATACACTCAGCTCAAATATTATATTTAAATCCATACAAAATATAATTTATTTATAATGCTGTAATTGTCGCTGTTTGTGAAGTCAAAACAATCGCCTCGGTTACTTTTTGGGTTTGCTTCGACGAACCCAAATAAAACGAATGAATTTTCCACTATTTAATTTAGCATTACATATACAATACGGTATTAGAATTTCCTGAGTGAATGTATGTTCATCTTCATATTTATTACTAAGTTTTGCATTTATCATCCAACAAATATATGAAACGAACCAAAATAAGTTTTGGTCGGTTTCAAAACAAAACGTTTAACCACAAAATACGTCTACTTTAACTTGAAAAAAAAAAAAAAACGCTAGTCATCTATAATCACTAAAAAACGACAAATATGTCCAGAATGGTTGTAATCGTTTTAACACATCAGTAAAATTTACAAGCTAAAACTCATTTTTTATGACATCTACATTAAGCCATCCTGAGAAATACTTTAATTTTATGATGACAATTTATTATATTTTGACTTGCAAAAAACTTCCCCTGAAATGCGCTAGTTTAACAAAAGTTATTAATTATTATTATTATTATTATTATTATGATTGAAGATACACCATGCTATCATTAGAGGCCCAATTTAACCTGGGTTGAATGATAATTTATATAATAAATAAAATGTTATTTAGAAGCCTTGGAAAGAATGAAAATGTATATATATATATATATATATATATATATATATATATATATATATATATATCTTGCAACCTGTTTTTGTTTCATGCAATAGGCCTTAAATCTCAAATACAAATGTCTTAATTGGAAAAATATATTTCATGCATTAAAAAAAAAAAATATATATATACATATATATATCATGCATCAACATGTCAAAGACTCAAAAGAACAGTCAAATCATCAACAGACAACATAAAAGCACTTTTTATTTATTACAATTTCCATTTCTCACTCGCAACCGGGTGAAGAAAAATACCTTTTTTTTTGTTCAGTATCATAAAATATGTTAACTTTATTCCTTTATGAACGAAGACAACGACAAGAAAATAAAAACATTACATGTTTTTCTCTGTGTAAACTGCTTGGCATGAGGGAGGGGGGGCGACGGGGGTGTTCGAAGGAACACAACTTGTGAGGCGGACAAACAAACAAACAAAAAAAAAAAAGATAAGGCCAGAGACGTACAAAATAAGCGGGCGGGTGAGGGGGTGCGAGTCGGCAGAGAGAGTTCAAAGGTCGCTCTCGCCGTAAAGCGCAGTGGAAAAGGACATGTAGTCCAGGGCCCCCGGCACGCCGTCGGGGCCCGTGTACGGGGCCATGCGGGCTATGCAGTACTCCGCTTGGTCGGTGGGTAGCTCCCGTCGTAACTCGTCCGCTAAGATGTAATTCTGTTGAGGGCCAGATTGATTTTGTTTCACATTTTAAGGTACATAAAAAAATATATGTATGTATATATATACAGTATGTCATAAATGTACATACAGTGATACCTCAGCTCACGAACTTAATTGGTTCCCAGACAGAGTGTGTAAGGCGAAAAGTGTGTATCCCAAAAATGTATTTCCCATAGGAAACCATTAAAATGAGAATAATCCGTTCCCAGGTCCCCATAAAACATAATTTTCTACTTTCTAATTTTCTAAAACTACACAAAATATACCTTCTTTCATGTATAATAAATGTGCTATGGTATTATAATTAAAGAAATAAACTGTACAGTATAATAAAGTCGTTGTATTGACTTTTGTGATGGTTGTTGATGGCTTGATGGAATGGAGTGGCCGCTTTCATCAGCATTAAACACTTAATGAGGAACATAACCTTCTTATTTCACCATCTTGAGGAATGATCCCTTGTAGGTGCTTTCTCTGCGATCATTTTACCTTGTTCCTCATCAATTGTGTTCTGTTTAGCTGGGTCGATAGCTTTTTGCATCAAGTGTACAGATAGCTTGTGCGGGTTATTTGTGGAGCCTTATTGATATTTTAACCTTGCAGTCTACACTAGCCTTATTGATGGGATATTTTAACCTTGCAGTCTACACTCTGCTTTTGAACTATCAAATTTGAAACTCTCTCACTGTCATCTCTCTGTCACTGTCATGTTTAAATCACCTGCCCTCACTGCTGCGTTCTTGACCAATCACGTGGCTTTAACCGAAGACTGGGGGCGGGGAATAGAGGACAAAAACAGTCGGCTGCCATTTTGTTGTTAGAAGAATGGGATCGTTCGCGAACGACCCATCACTCATTGAGGCAGCTCCGTGTGTATCCCGAAAAATTGTTTGTATGCCAAGGTAAAATTTTCATAAATGTAACGTTCGTAAGCCGAAAAGTTCGTAAGCCAAGGGGTTCGTAAACCGAGGTATTACTGTATTTTTTTTTTTTGCGAACTGACATACCTTATCTCCGGCCAAGACCTTGAAGGAGGCCATAACCTGGTCGGCCGTGTCGGTGTCGGCGGTTTCGCGCGACATGAAGTCAATGAAGGCCTGAAAGGTGACCACGCCCATGCGGTTGGGGTCCACAATGCTCATAATGCGGGCAAACTCGCTTTCGCCCTGCGATACACATGGAAACATATTTTGTTATTTACAAGAATATAGTTCGTAATTTTTTAGGCTATGCGGCTATTTTTAACGCTATTTAGTTAGTTATTGAATTAGTAGTCAAGCTATTTAGTATGATGATGACTTCAGTAGTTTTCTTTGAAGGCGGCTAATTATTCATTTAGTTATGTCATTTTTTTGGGCTGTTATTCCTATATCAGTAAATACATTGCTACTTAGCTAACTTACTGGTGAGCTAACTAGATAGCTAATTAGTTTAGCTTTTTAGATCGTTTGTTATTTCTTCAGTACATGAAACGATAGCTTGATTGCTCTGTAGCAAACTACATATTTAAATTTTGAAATAATTACTCAGGTAATTTGCTCACAAATAACAGGTTAGCCAGCTACCTAAACATTTATCTAACCAGTTAGCTAGGCTATTAATGGGTCCGCTAGTTAGCTAGATCATGATTAACTCATTCGCTGCCATTCAGGAATTTACCCCGGAATCGAAAATAGGACGGATAGTGCTCGGTGGTAAGCTAATCAAACTTGTTTCTCAAGGCACCATGTTAGCGCTTTGTTCCAGCTTCCGAAGCTTGATGATGTCACGTTTCGGATTGCGACCAACAGGTGGCACTATGGGGCCCCGCCTGCAGTTGCACAGGTGTTGGTCGTTTTAATCAGTGGCAGTTAAAAGGACTCCCGGAATAACCATTCAGGGTCGGTTCATTGTTTGTTTCACCCTGTCAGGTTTCTTTCACGTTGTCATGTTTTATCCCTGGTTTCATTTGCTACTTTGGACATTTCTGCTCTGATGACTTTGCTGTATAAGATTTTGTCCCCGCTGACTTTATTTTCGACAATTTTGTCAAATAAACACTAGTGCTCCCTTCTGCTTGTTGTTTTGGGCGTCCACCGTCGCGACAACACGCGACGCAAAGAAAAAGAAGAAAAAAAAAACGTTACCAGGTTGTAACCAACAGAGATAAGGCAGGACTTGAAGTCGTCGGCGTCCATCACTCCCGTTCTCTTCTATTAAAAGGGATGAGCGACGGACGGGAAGTAGAGGGAAAATAAAGAGAGAAAAAGGTAGCAAAGGGAAACCATCGGAAGAAAGGCCGAAGGGAGGAAAAGCAGGAAGGAAAGAAAAACAAAACAAAAAAATGGGGTGAGACGAGTTGAAGGAGTACCTGTGCGTCATTGGCGATATCGAAGCCCAAGCTGATCAGGCAGGCCTTGAACTCCTCGGGCCCCATCGTGCCAGTGTGGTCCTGATGTGTGCGTGCGGTGGGGGGGAAGGGGGGTGGTTGCGGTGATGGTGGTTGGTGGGCGTCGGAGGGGTCATGCAGCGACACACAACAGCCGTGACAGCCACAGGACAGGACGGTGGTGGGGGGTATTCGGACAACAGCGCGGAAAGTGATGGAAGGTGAGGTGTGGGTGATGGCGTGCATTGTGTGGGGTTCGGGTGGGGGGGCCAGGAAGGCATGCAGGGGGCCGGCATACAGAACAGAGAAGACATATTGCATGTTGGTTAGCATCTGCTGGGTCAACGCGCACGCACGCTCACGCATGCCGACACGCAAACATGCATGCACGTGTATGCAAATATGCACACATCGAAACAAACACACACACACACATATAATGCATACAGATGTGCAGACACGCCCCCTCAGACACTTACACACACGCACTGCATACAGATGTGCGCACACACAGCGTCGATGTGCATACACGCTCCTTCACACACACACATACAATCCATACAGATGTGCAGACACGCCCTCTCTCAGACACACACACACAAAATGCATACAGGTGTGTGCGCACACGCACACTACATACAGATGTGCAGAGACGCCCCTTCTCAGACACACAAACACACACAAAATGCATACAGATGTACGCGCACACGCACGCATACAACGTACCTATGTGCAGACACGCCCCTTCCAGACACACCCACACACACACACACACACAAACACACAAAATGCATACAGACGTGCGCGCACACACACACACTGCATACAGATGTGCAGACACGTATTCCTCAGACACACACACAATGTATTCAGATGTCCAGACACAGAACCTCAGACAAACGCACGCACACACACACACACACACACACACACACACACACACACACACACACACACACACACACACACACACACACACACACACACACACACACACACACACACACACACACACACACACACACACACAATATATACAAATGTGCAGACACGCCCCTTCAGACACAGACACAGACACATACACACACACACGTGTTTTTATGCTTTCTGGGGACCACTTTTTGGATCATCACTTATGGGGACCACCCTTTCTGAAACGGTTTTTGTAACTTTATGGGGACCAGGTTTTTTGTCCCCATACGTCAAATGGTCCCCAGGATGTGACTGTGTAAACAGGTTTTTGTCCCCATAACCACATATAAACAAGAGCACACACACACACACACAGATATATACACGTTTTTTATGCTTTCTGGGGACCACTTTTCGGATCATCACTTATGGGGACCACCCTTTCTGAAACGGTTTTTGTAACTTTATGGGGACCAGGTTTTTTGTCCCCATATGTCAAATGGTCCCCAGGATGTGACTGTGTAAACAGGTTTTTGTCCCCATAACCACATATAAACGAGAGCACACACACACACACACACACACACACACACACACACACACACACACACACACACACACACACACACACACATACACGCACACACACGTTGCTTGGCCAGGGCATTCTCAGGCGTTAATGTGCAGTGTGTAAGGCGAGCTTTCAGGCCACGTGGGGACAAGCAGCTACTATAGTAGTACTAGTACTAGTATACATTCTGTGTATATATGTATGTGTATTGTGTGTATACACTTAAAATAGTTACTCTCAATATTAGCTCCTTGCACTAGTTCACACAGGTTCAACTGGACTAGTTAGCATGTATTTTGGTGTCGATGCTAACATTAGCCACTAGCCCGGAACATACTGGACTTGCCACTGACCCTATCAAAGTGGTTGAAAGAAGCCCTGAACTCGTTGAGCTGCTCCTGGGTGATGCCTTTGGCGTCCCGTGTCAGGATCTGGTTCTCGATTTCGTTGATGGTGCGAGCGATGGTGGTCAGAAGTTGCTCCCATCCCACGCGGATGTGCTGAAAAATCAACACATAGATGTTATCATTAAGTTTTTTTTGGGGGGGGGCAATGCTAACGTTAGCCGCTAAGCTACCTCCATCGTGTAGTTAGTATGTTGATTGTCAAAGATGAGCGCCGCCTGGATGAGCTGGTGGTCTCCTTCCAATTGCTCAATCTTGGGCATGTAGTTGACGATGCTTTTTTCATATTGTCGCAGGTGTGCCAACTGGTCCTCCAAGGTGCCGTGGAGTTCCATTGAGATGTAGCCGATTTCCTGTTCTCCACGGAAGAGCAAAATTTGAGAAGGAGAACATGACCCGAGGAGGTTCGTCTTTGGACTGACCTCCATCTTGGTCTGGATCCAAGGTCCGATGACGTTGGCCTGGCTGGCGAACTGCCGACGCAGACGTTCGTTGTTCTGCTGCCGGGCGTGTTCTTCAATCAGAGCTTGGTCACGCTGAGGAACCAGCTGTCGTACCTGAAATGACACGTCATTGGCCGATTATTAGGATGCGCTGCGGTTGTGTTCATGACGTACCGTAAAACAAACTTTTTTTTCGAACTGCAAGTTGTAATATTTCCATATCGATGCTTTATGACCTCGTCTTTAAGCTTAAAATTAAATATATCAGGGTCTCTGCTAACGTTAGCTGCTAGCTGACGAATGATCATGATCTGTCTGTGTGACTTATGGAAGCTTCTAAAGCTGAAATCACAGATTGATTGGCTGTAAGATAGTCAACCTTTCTGAGACAAACCGGTTTAGCGTCACTGCTAATGTGAGCGGCTATATGGCTAGCAAATATCTAGCTGTAAGACAAAACATTTCTTTTCCACTGCTACCGTTAGCGGCTATTATGCTAGCAAGTTGCTAGCCGTAAGAAGAAACTACTACCGTCGCCCACTTTACATGAGTAACACTTGAGAGAACATGACCGCTAATGTTAGTGGCTATATGACTAGCAAATTGCTAGCTGTAAGATATGGCTAAAGAATTGCTAGCTGTAAGACAAAACCTTTCTTTTCCACTGCTACCGTTGCCCACTTTAAATGAGTAACACTCGAGCAAGCGTCACTGCTAATGTTAGCGGCTATATGGCTAGCAAATTACTAGCTGTAAGACAAAACCTTTCTTTTCCACTGCTACCATTGCCCACTTCACGTGAGTAACACTTGAGAGAGAGCGTCCCTGCTAATGTTAGCGGCTATAAGGCTATCATATTGCTAACTGTCAGACAAAACATTTCTTTTCCACTGCTACCGTTAGCGGCTATTATGCTAGCAAGTTGGTAGCTGTAAGAAGAAACTGCTACCGTTGCCCACTTTACATGAGTAACACTTGAGAGAACATGACCGCTAATGTTAGTGGCTAGATGACTAGCAAATTGCTAGCTGTAAGATATGGCTAAAGAATTGCTAGCTGTAAGACAAAACCTTTCTTTTCCACTGCTACCGTTGCCCACTTTAAATGAGTAACACTCGAGCAAGCGTCACTGCTAATGTTAGCGGCTATATGGCTTGCAAATTGCTAGCTGTAAGACAAAACCTTTCTTTTCCACTGCTACCATTGCCCACTTCACGTGAGTAACACTTGAGAGAGAGCGTCACTGCTAATGTTAGCGGCTATAAGGCTATCATATTGCTAACTGTCAGACAAAACATTTCTTTTCCACTGCTACCGTTAGCGGCTATTATGCTAGCAAGTTGCTAGCCGTAAGAAGAAACTGCTACCGTCGCCCACTTTACATGAGTAACACTTGAGAGAACATGACCGCTAATGTTAGTGGCTATATAACCAGCAAATTGCTAGCTGTAAGATATGGCTAACGAATTGCTAGCTGTAAAACAAAACCTTTCTTTTCCACTGCTACCGTTGCCCACTTTAAATGAGTAACACTCGAGCAAGCGTCACTGCTAATGTTAGCGGCTATATGGCTAGCAAATTGCTAGCTGTAAGACAAAACCTTTCTTTTCCACTGCTACCGTTGCCCACTTTAAATGAGTAACACTCGAGCAAGCGTCACTGCTAATGTTAGCGGCTATATGGCTAGCAAATTGCTAGCTGTAAGACAAAACATTTCTTTTCCACTGCTACCGTTAGCGGCTATTATGCTAGCAAGTTGCTAGCCGTAAGAAGAAACTGCTACCGTCGCCCACTTTACATGAGTAACACTTGAGAGAACATGACCGCTAATGTTAGTGGCTATATAACCAGCAAATTGCTAGCTGTAAGATATGGCTAACGAATTGCTAGCTGTAAAACAAAACCTTTCTTTTCCACTGCTACCGTTGCCCACTTTAAATGAGTAACACTCGAGCAAGCGTCACTGCTAATGTTAGCGGCTATATGGCTAGCAAATTGCTAGCTGTAAGACAAAACCTTTCTTTTCCACTGCTACCGTTGCCCACTTTAAATGAGTAACACTCGAGCAAGCGTCACTGCTAATGTTAGCGGCTATATGGCTAGCAAATTGCTAGCTGTAAGACAAAACATTTCTTTTCCACTGCTACCGTTAGCGGCTATTATGCTAGCAAGTTGCTAGCCGTAAGAAGAAACTACTACCGTCGCCCACTTTACATGAGTAACACTTGAGAGAACATGACCGCTAATGTTAGTGGCTATATGACTAGCAAATTGCTAGCTGTAAGATATGGCTAAAGAATTGCTAGCTGTAAGACAAAACCTTTCTTTTCCACTGCTACCGTTGCCCACTTTAAATGAGTAACACTCGAGCAAGCGTCACTGCTAATGTTAGCGGCTATATGGCTAGCAAATTACTAGCTGTAAGACAAAACCTTTCTTTTCCACTGCTACCATTGCCCACTTCACGTGAGTAACACTTGAGAGAGAGCGTCACTGCTAATGTTAGCGGCTATAGGGCTAGCATATTGCTAACTGTCAGACAAAACATTTCTTTTACACTACAGTTTCCTATTTCGCGCGAGTAACACTTGAACTTCTTTGCTAACGACCACTGCTAGTTGCTAGCACGTAGGATAAAATACGGTGATAACATATTTCAGTATCACAGCTAATGTCAGCTAATCGTACTTGTTCGAGATTTGATTCACCACTACAAGACAATATAGCCGATGTTAGCTGCCGGCAGGTTAGCACATAGTATGCTATGAGAAGAAATATTTCAGTATCCCCTTGTAGCAAACGTGCACATTTCACCCCCCAAAAGACACAAATGTAAAAATAATGAAATTATTACATTAAAAATGTTTTTTTTTGTGAGGCACCTAAAAATATTAAAGCTAACTAAATATTCTTTTCAAAGTAATTACTGTATACCATAAACCATTTGTCGCGCCTTGGAATTGAAGCGGATTTACGTGGGACAGGAGGTGTGATTTTCAGCAATGGATGCTAAAGCTTCAAGTTTGCTTTCAACGTTTAGCTTGTAGCAGACTTGCACATTTCACTATGATGTCCCTGATCCACCGGTGAAAAGGACGATGTCTGTGTCTTGTGTTGTGTCAAATCAATTGTTAATTAGGTTCTTTTGACTTCAAGATGGCTCCGCGAGAGTGGCTGCCTTTACAGCGGCCCCTGTATTTTGTTTTTCTACTTCTTCCTTTCCTTTCCTCTTACTTTCATCACTTTGCTGCCGTGAAATATAAATTTCTCCACTGCGAGATTAATAAAGGCTAATCCAGATCATTCCGTCACCGTAAAACAAATGATTCCAGGATCACAAAGAGGACAGCCTGTGCTCACCTTGTCCCACTTCGCGTTGATCTCCTGAGGGTTGATGGTGGTGTAAGGGTTGATACCGGACATGTTGACGTGGTACGTCTGCATGATTTTAGCGATCTCATTGTGGATGCCCAGGATGGCCTGACGCTCTTTATCCGCGTCGGGCAGTGTGGCCTTGAATTGCTCGTGGGCCGTGCTGAGTCCCTGTGGCAAGAAAAATACTGTCAAGTGACAAGTACAGTGATACCTTGGCTTACGAACTTAATTGGTGCCCAGACAGTGTGTAAGGCGAAAAGTGCGTATCCCAAAAATTCATTTCCCATCAGAAACCATTAAAATGAGAATAATCCGTTCCCAGGTCCCCATAATTTTTTACTTTCTAATTTTCTAAGCCTTATAACTACGCGAAATATACCTTATTTTATGTATAATAAATGTGCTGTGGTATTATAATTAAAGAAATAAACTGTACGTTATAATAAAGTGGTTTTATTCACCTTCGTGATGGTCGTTGATGGCTTGATGGAATGGAGTGGCCGGTTTCATCAGCATTAAACACTTGATGAGGAACGATTTGAGGATTGATCCCTTGTATGTGCTTTCTGTGCGATAATTTTACCTAGTTCCTCATCAATTGTGTTCTGTTTAGCTGGGTTGATAGCTTTTTGCATCGAGTGTACAGATGGCTTGTGCGGGTTGTTTGTGGAGCCTGATTGATGGGATATTTTAACCTTGCAGTCTACACTCTGCCTTTGAACTATCAAAGTTGAAACTGTCAACGTTGTCTGCCTGTCTCTTTCATGTTTAAACCACCTCCCCTCACTGCTTCGTTCTTGACCAATCACGTGGCTTGAACTGACGACTGGGGGCGGGGAATAGAGGACAAAAACAGTCGGCTGCCATTTTCTTGTTATGAGAACGGGCTCGTTTGCGAACGACACATCACTCATTGTGGCGCTCCGTGTGTATCCCGAAAAATAGTCCCTATGCCAAGGTAAAATTTTCATAAATGTAACGTTCGTAGACCGAAAAGTTTGTAAGCAAAGGGGTTCGTAAACCGAGGTATCGCTGTAATAGCAAAAAAATACTTGAGTCAAAACTGTTTGACCGGATCCTCACCTGGATTTCCTCAATGGTGTGGACGATGAAAGAGTCCTGCAGGTCCTCCATGGCACCCTCCATCCAGTTGTTGAATGGAGCCGCTCTTTTTGCAAACTCCAGGTACAACTGATCGATGGTTTCTAGAAGCTTCTCTGTTCTCTGTTGAAGGTCATCATTTTTTTTTTTTTAAATCAATGAAATCGCGTAAGCAGTACTGAGACTTTTTTGGGGCAAATTTCTATTTACTATCAAAACTTAAGGCCATTTTCGGAACCCACTTATCCAATCGCGTTTCTGACAAGGTGACCCAAAAAGATGAGCACCCATGAAAATGTCAATTGTGGCTTTGATTAAAAACATGTTTATTTCTAATTACAACCACACGTTATTCAGTTTATGGAAGACCATTCACCAGAGTTTCAGCTATTTCTATCAATTTGTAGTCAATTTATGGCTTTCCCAAGATGTGTTCCAAATGTCCACCATTTTGTTGCAAGCAAGTACTCATCTGACACAGTTGCCAATCACTTTTGTGTGTGTGTGTGTGTGAGGAAGACATGTCTGCACATTTGTATGTATTGTGTATGTGTGCGTGTCTGCACATATGTATGCAATATGTGTGTTCTCGTTTGCGCCCACCGGTGGGGACATCAACCTGACTGCACGCAGCCCGGTGGGGATTCATGTACCCGTGGGGACCTAAAATGAGGTCCCCACGGGCAAATTGCTCTGAGAGACTTCAAACCATGTTTTAAAGACGTTTCATGACATTTCCTAAAGTGTCCTCACGGGGGCATTCCAGACCAAAAAAACAGTGTGAGTGTATGCGACCCTAATGGATGCACACCAGTACTGCAGGTCCCCACCAGGTAAGTCTGCATCATAACTGGTCTGGTCAAGGTGTGTGTGTGTGTGTGTGTGTGTGTGTGTGTGTGTGTGTGTGTGTGTGTGTGTGTGTGTGTGTGTGTGTGTGTGTGTGTGTGTGTGTGTGTGTGTGTGTGTGTGTACCTGTATCTTTCGGGAGAAAACATTGGTGCAGTGAGGGACTCGCTAGGACGCATCTTTTTGGGTCACCCTCCCGAAAGAGGAGTGTGTAAAAGTGATTGAACTTTGAACTTTGTCAGACGAGTACGAGTTCACTAGCAACGAAATGGTGGACATTTGGAACATACAGTAAAGTCTCGTTATATCGATATTCAAGGGAGTCCGAAAAAATATCGATATAACCGGGACTATCGATATATCCGACCCTGTTTGCATGTAATTTTCTCCATGCGTGCATAGAAATAGTATCGATATAACCGGGACTATCGATATATCCGATATCGATATAACGAGACTTTACTGTATTTTGGGAAAGTCATAAATGGACAAAAAATTGACCGAAAGAGCTGAAACTCTGGTGAATGGTCTTCCATAAACTGAATAATGTGTGGTTGTAATTTGAACAAAAAAAATAGCTTTTTAATCAAAGCCATAATTGAAATTTTCATGGTTACGCATCTTTTTGGGTCACCGTGTATAATAGCGTAATAATGGACTCACCTGGAGTGCTTCGCTGCGTTGCTTGGTTAAAGCCCCAAGGGTATCCCACTGGTCACAAATTCTCTGAGAGCGATTGTTTACATTTGGCGAGTCGTAGTAATCCAGCTCACTGGAACGCAACGACAAAAGAGATGTCGTGGAAAGTCAGGTCATTTTTTTGTTGTGTTTTTATGCTCATATTAGTGGCATAGACGTGCTTTTGTGACACTGAAATCGTCTACCAAAAAACCCAATTTGGTTCCAAGTCACTCTCTTTTAACTCATTCACTGCCATTCCCGAATTTATTTTGGAATTGAAAAGCATGATGTGGAGCGTACCCGAATTTGTTCGGGTTGTACTTTTTCTTGGGGAGGGCGGTGCCGATAAAACGCTGGTCAGACCCCTGGCAATGTTTTTTTTCCCTTCCACGAGGGAGCAGCATTTACCTTTTGTCCATGTTAGCGCTTTGTTACAGCTTCGGCTGTTGTTGAAGCACTATATATATCTGACTGGCTAACTAGTTAGCTATCTAGGTGGCTACCTAGTTAGCTAGCTATTTGCGATCTAGCTATCTATCTGGATGGCTATGTACTGGGTACCTACAGTAGCTAGCTATATATTTGCTATTTATTAGATATCTAGCTGGCGGACCATCAATCAATCAATCAATCAATCAATCAATCAATCAATCAATCCATCTATCCGTTAGCTAGCCATCTATCTAACTAGCTTTCTATCTACATTTGAGTTATTGCGGATTGAGTGTACGCTGGTGCGTGTGGCTGCCGCTGCTCACCCACAGAAAAAACGTATTCTGTGACTGAAAAGTGACCTTGAGAGTTTTGAAAGGCAATTATAAATTAAATGTATTATTATTATTATTATTATATAAACCAATATGTAGGTATTGTATTTTGTACAGCCCCCATTTCAAGCTCAGATAACTCCAGACCCATATAACTTAGGAATTAACTTGTTTTCCTGATGAAACAAGAGAGTCAAGGGTTTCATACGCTGCTTTGAATGTTGATGTAGTCCGAAAAGTCAATATTCTGTGGGTCCCGGAATTCGAGTGATAATGACAAAAACCCTGGCACTGGAGTGGACACATTTTTTTTGCACATCGTCTGGCAGTGAATGAGTTAATCGTATTGAAAAAAAAAAAATGTCCTGTGACTATAAAGTGACCTTGAGAGTTTTGAAAGGCGCTTAGAAATGAAATGTATGATTATTATTAATTGTATTGAAATCTAGGGGTTGTCAATCTCGGCGGCCATTTTTTTTTTTTTTGCTTACTTTAACTCTTGCGCGATGGCAACGATCTGCTCCACTCGGTCCTGATGGGCAGCCAGGTCGCTCTCAAAGGCCTCGTGCTTCTTCAGCAGCGCTTTAATCTCGGACAGAGACGCCGTTTCAAAATCTTTGCGCTGCAACATCTCCTCCTTGCCTGCGAAGGGTTGAAGACAAATTCACTGTAATACCACTGGCGTGCCAGAAGAGGGCAGTGCGGTGAATTACTTGAAAAATTCTGCCTGGCAACAATAAACTTTGCCGTCATTAATGAATTCGCTACTTCAGGAACTCCACAATTGATATACAGGTAGTTGAAATGTGCTGTTAAAAACAATACATTTTTGTTATTTTTACAGCGCTTTCACAATAGCTGCGGTTGTTACACTAAAAAAATGTCAATCATAGTTGAAATAAAATCAAAAAAAATATGGCAATATAACACAAGCAATATATGGACAGCCATGCAATCGTAACAACTATTCCTGCATACACAATATATGCATTTAATGAATTTCAGCAAATATAAGCAGCATAGGATATGGATGGATTGATACATTGAAATCAGAATCATCTTTATTGCCAAGTATGTAGAACACACAAGGAATTTGTTTCCGGTCGAACACGCTGCACTAGTATCATCATCAAAAAATTGCACTATAATAATAATATAACAAATAATATAATAATAATATAATAAATATAAATTTAAAAAGGCATATGCAATTATTATTATTATTATTATTATTATTATTATTATTATTATTATTATTATTTTGTATTATTATTACTATTACAGTATTATTATTTTTGTATCATTATTATTATTATTTGTATTATTATTATTACTATTATAACTGTTATTATTATTATTATTATTGTATTATTATTACTATTACAGTATTATTATTTTTGTATCATTATTATTATTATTCGTATTATTATTATTACTATTATAACTATTATTATTATTATTATTATTATTATTATTATTATTAGAACTGTTATTATTATTATTATTATTATTATTATACAATTTTCACGGAAATAAACTGAAATCAATGAAACAGACAAAGTGACATGAAGGGAATTTAAATGCACTCAATCAATTCTATTTATTACATGTGCATAAAAAGAAATTTTATAAATTAAAAATTGTATTGTATGAATTTAAAAAAATAGACAACAATCAATTAATGGATCATAATAAAATATTACATAATAAAGTTCAATTTCAAACTTTGTAAAAATTAAGAGAAATATAAAATATACATAAATTAAAGTTGATTGATGATCAGTAACTAATTCCTGTTTTTATTTCTAATGTCATTAAATGTATTTTTTTTTAACCTTCAGTCCAGCCTTCGTGGATGGTTGCTTTCTGACGGAACTTCTCGGCCAGGTGGTCCAGTCTCTCCAGGCGGCGAATCTCGTTGAGGAGCCACTCCTCGTAGCCCTTTTCGGCACCCTCCAAGTTGCCCCACGCGTTGTTGATATCCTGCAGGTGGTAGACCGCTCATTAGTAGTAGTAGTAGTAGTAGTAGTAGTAGTAGTAGTAGTAGTAGTAGTATTAGTCTTATTATTATTAGTATTATTATTATATAGGGGCATCACAAATAATTTTTTTTTCTTTATTTGAAATAGGCTTTTCAGAACTGATTTATTTTGATAAAATATGTATTTACTTTTATTATTATTATTATTATTATTATTATTATTGGCATTACTATTATCATTATTATTATATACATTGAATTTATTTTAGGGAGGCGATGAAATAAAATCATGAAATTTGGGGCATCACAAATTGAGTGTTTTGTGTATTTGAAATAGGATCTTCAGAACTGATTTATTTTGGTAAAATATGTATTTTATTATTATTATGCATTCAATTTATTTTAGGAAGGTGACGAAATAAAATCACGAAATTGGGGGTATAAGAAATTGTTTTTTTTTGTTTATTTGAAATAGGCTTTTCAGAACTGATTTTGGTAAAATATGTATTTAATTTTATTATTATTATAACTATAGTATTATTTTATTATTAACTTATCTTATCTTATGTTATATTACCTTACATAACATTCTTATATTACATTATCTTATATTACACTATCTTACATTACATTATATTACATTACATATTATATGCTATGATATGCTATGATATTATATGATATATGATATGATATGATATATGAAACGATATGATATTATTATTATATTATGATTATATCATTATTATTAATAATATATTATGTTATTATTATTATTAATATGATGATGATGATGATGATGATTCAATTTATTTTAGGTAGGTGACAAAATGAAATCACGAAATTAGGGGCATCACAAATTAATTTTTTTTCTTTATTTGAAATAGGCTTTTCAGAACTGATTTATTTTGATAAAATATGGATTGGATTGGATTGGATATGCCTTTATTAGTCTCACAGTGGAGAAATTTATGTATTTACGTTTATTATTATTATTATTATTATTATTATTATTGGCATTACTATTAGCATTATTATTATATACATTGAATTTATTTTAGGAAGGTGATGAAATAAAATTACGAAATTAGGGGCATCACAAATTGATTTTTTGGTTTATTTGAAATAGGCTTTTCAGAACTGATTTACAGTAAAGTCTCGTTATATCGATATTCAAGGGAGTCCGAAAAAATATCGATATAACCGGGACTATCGATATATCCAACCCTGTTTGCATGTAATTTTCTCCGTGCGTGCATAGAAATAGTATCGATATAACCGGGACTATCGATATATCCGATATCGATATAACGAGACTTTACTGTATTTTGGTAAAATACATATTTCATGTGATTATTATTATTATTATTTATTTTGAAAACCCGCTGTTGCAGTTTTCAAGGAAGGAAAAAAAACCAAAAACAAAAACCCACCGACACCATCTGCCCCTCTGAGGGCATGAAGGCGGGCCGGTTGCTGAGCCTCAGTTTGGTCTGCAGCGTGTTGAAATTGATCTCCAGCTGGCATTTCTCCTGCACTTTTGGCGGCTTGTGAAGGCGGCGGTAGTCGCGAAAGTCCTCCAGTTTCTGCTGCATGACCTGCATGGTGTTCTCGGGCATGCGGTTCTCCAGCCATGGGATGGTGCGGCGGATCCATTCCAACAGCTGAGGAAGAGAACGTGCGTGTGCGCGGGTGGGAAGAGACGGGTTGAGATGCATGCGAGTAAAATGAAGGATGGCGGCGGGAAAAGAGGAAGTGGGGCAAGTGGATGTGACGTGTGAAGGAAAAATAAGATTAAAGTTAATGAGAAATTATGTGGGATTGATAGGATTTTTTTTGAACAGTAAAGTCTCGTTATATCGATATTCAAGGGAGTCGGAAAAAATATCGATATAACCGGGACTATCGATATATCCGACCCTGTTTGCATGTAATTTTCTCCGTGCGTGCATAGAAATAGTATCGATATAACCGGGACTATCGATATATCCGATATCGATATAACGAGACTTTACTGTACTTTGAGCGTTGAATCAAAACACGCAATAAAAAATAAAATAAATAGAAAATCATCAATATTGTAATTTAATCAAACTACAGTAGAACCACAAAATGTGAATCCCACAGCCGGTCAAAAAATAGATATATTTTTGCAATATTTCATGTATTGATTTCCAATTATTTTAAAGGACAACCGACGTCTCCTGACAAGTTGTGTCCATAATTTGTAAAATGGATTCAAATGACTTCTACTGAGCGTATTTTACAAAGATTCCACTGCATATTGCTATATTTTACGTTTTAAGACACACGCTGAATATTCAGGAAGTCTTGTTTTTGGGTTGGTGACGAGTCCGTACGTGACGTCACTAAAGGAACGCCCCTAACCGAAAAAAAAGACACATTGTAACAGTCCTTCCATCACGTTTGACTAAAAATATCATACCGCGTGTTTTGGGTATTTTAGATGCTACAAAACGTTTTTCTGATGTCAGTTAAGAAACAAAAAAGTGATGTCGGTTGTCCTTTAAAATACACACTTCCAACAAACTCGTAACTACGACCGCCTCTGTGGAGCTTAAACACCCCTGGGTGAGTTTGAAGGTGAGTCATAAGGTGAATGGTGGTGATGGGGGGGTTGATAAAAGGATAGCAAAGAGATGGAAGTGTGTGTATGTATGTTTGTGTGGGGGATGGGATGGTTTGAGGGAGGGGGGGGGTGTGCTCACATCACTGGCCAGCTTCTCATAGTCCGTCATCAGCTGCTCATTTTCTTGATTGACCGCCAGCACTTTGCAGATCCTGTTGGCCGCCGTCTCCGCCTATGACAGCAGACGCCATCATCATCATCATCATCAATTCACCCCCCCGCCCTCCCAAAAAAAAAGGTTCCAACCATGAAATTCCCAACAGAGAAGCCAAACAGTGCAGCAAAAGTAGCAGAAAAGCCCGCGGATGATGTCATTCCATTGGTAGCGTCATTAAGGACACTGAAGCAAGCCAAATTAAAGCCGCGATAAAAGCAGCGTTGAAATATGACATTTTTCTGCGCAATATATTTGAGCCATATTCAAATTCACGTGTGTCCATCCATGTAAGGCAGCAGAAGCGTTCTGGCTTGTTTATTATTAAATGTTTATTTTTCAGTACAAACCAATACGGGTTACTTATACAAGCATTAAACATACTTATATAAACCTTAAACCTACTTATATAAACATACATTCTATACAAAATATAACACTGAAACAACTTACGAACAAATTCACCTTACAAACGACCGTTTGGAAAGTATTTCGTTCGTAAGTTGGGGACCGTCTGTATCGTGCAACCGAGTAAGATATTCCTTATTTCATTTGTTTTGTTTTTTTTTTCCCTCACATTGTTCACATTGATTCTTTTAAAGAACAAACGACGTCTCCGGACAAGTTGTGTCCATAATTTGTAAAATGGCTTCAAAAGACTTGTACTGAGTGTATTTTACAAAGATTCCACCGCATATAGCGATATTTTACATTTTAAGACTCGCGCTGAATATTCCGGAAGTCTTGTTTTTGAGTTGGTGACGAGTCCGTACGTGATGTCACCAAAGGACCGCCCCTGACCGTAAAAAAAGACGCATTGTAGCGGTCCTTCCATCACGTCAATGCATTTTGCTGTACTTGTTTGGTCTGGGGACCTCGTGTTGCACCCAAAAGCCGCCAGAAGAGGGCGTCCAAGCTCCATATAAGGAATTTATCAGCCTGTGGAAAGAGAGGTGGCCACTGGAGGTCGCCATTTTGTGCCTCTTTCTTTGGTGATACATTTCCCCCCCAATGTTACCTCAAAATGGCATAAATAAATTCTTTAATCAATTGCAAACATGTATGCTTTCCTCTTCAGAACTATTTGAATCATATTCATAAGTGGATGTGTAACAAGAAAGCATATTCTCCGACTCTGAAGCCATTGTTTTGATTCTCCAGCAATGCAAGACATCTTGGCGGGGGCGGGACTTTCTGAAAATGCCCAATTCGTAGCTCAATTTTTTGCAGATTTTGGACACTTTAAGTCATTTTTATTGGTGTTTTGCATTTGACTAAAAATATCATACTGCGTGTTTTGGGTATTTTAGATGCTATCAAACATTTTTCTGATGTCAATAAGGAAACAAAAAAGTGACGTCGGTTGTCCTTTAAATGTTATGAGTGCTTCACTATTTTTGACTATGTGGACGACGGCAAAATTTTACCCCAATGAGATGATCCCAAAATCCATCGTTGCTTTTGACGGCGGCGTAATTTTAACCAAGACGATTCGGCAAGTATTTAAAGCATTTGGAAGCTGCTCACCTTCTGCTTGCCCGAGAAGGCGTGGTAGTAACACGACACGTAAGTCATGACGGCCTTCTCGTCTGGCCTCAAGGTGCTAATGATATCTGCCGCAGGAACAGGAACGAGGAGGAGGAGGAGGAGGCCGCAGGAACAGAGGAGCAGTGAGGAGAAAGCACAGACAGGAGAGGAGAGTAAGAGTAAAAGTGTGCAGATTCAAAAAAAAAAAGAGGCACAGCTGAGGGTGGTGGTGGTGGTGGGAGGGGGGGTTGCATAATCACAAGGTTCTCCAAGGGTCTGCTGTTTTGTCTTCAGGCAGAAGGTCGAAGTACAATTGATTCTAACGCTTCGATTTTGAATTCCGGTGGATAAATTAATTAATTTGGAGATATTTTCACTTTAAGTTGCTATTGGAGGAGCGGGGAGGGGGCGTGTCAGACCAGAGCTTCAGAGAAAAAAAAAATCCCATGAATCCATCATGCACTTTGAAAACCATGCAGAGTGAGTGTGACCCCTGCAGGGAAGCTTGTGCACTGCAGAGAGAAAGTGTTAGCATAAACACCTGAGGGGTAAAAATAAAAACATAAAAAGACAAGGTTAGAATGAGTGGGAGGAGGCAGAAGAGGAGGAGAAGAAGGAGGAGAAGAAGAAGGAAGGAGATGCTGCATCCACTGGTACCTTCTGGGCGCCCGAGAAGGCGTGGTAGAAGCTAGACACGTAGGTCATGATGGCCTTCTCGTCCGGACGGGCAGTGCCCACAATGTCTGCGGGTGACGGGGGGTGGATGGGTGGGTAAGGGGGGAGAGGGGGGGATAGAGAGAAGGTGTGGTGGAGGAGGAGGAGGAGAAACCTTTTCATCGATGGACCACTCCTGTACGAATGAGAGCTTATACAGACTAAATAAATATAAAAGAAATAAATACAGTAAAGTCTCGTTATATCGATATTCAAGGGAGTCGGAAAAAAATATCGATATAACCGGGACTATCGATATATCCAACCCTGTTTGCATGTAATTTTCTCCGCGCGTGCATAGAAATAGTATCGATATAACCGGGACTATCGATATATCCAATATCGATATAACGAGACTTTACTGTAAATACATGTGGATGAGTTTGCAATATTAAAATAGTCATTTGAAAAAAAAATGAATACATTTGGGCTGGGGGGGAAGAGAATTCATGATTATCGTCATACACATTAAAACATATAAATAATATTTGTAAATGTCATCATTGTAAATGGAAATAATATTAATACTGCATTTAAATAATACTGTACATTTTAATTGTGTGTAATTTCCAGTGAAGATGACGGTTTGATGCTTATCTATCTATCTACATATATAATTATATATATAAAACTACCAGCACATTTTAGTTCGTTGACGAAGCCTTTTATATAAGAAACGTCCGACACCTTCAAAGAAATACAGAGGACATCTGAAGAAACCTTCTCATCGATGGATCACTCCTGTACGAATGAGAGCTTATACAGACTAAATAAATATAAAAGAAATAAATACATGCATGTGGATGAGTTTGCAATATTAAAATAGTCATTTGAAAAAAAAATGAATACATTTGAGCTGGGGGCAGAGAATTCATGATTATCGTCATACGCATTAAAACATATAAATAATATTTGTAAATGTCATCATTGTAAATGGAAATAATGTTAATACTGCATTTAAATAATACTGTACATTTTAATTGTGTGTAATTTCCAGTGAAGATGACGATTTGATGCTTATCTACCTATCTATATATATAATTACATATATAAAACTACCAGCAAATTTTAGTTCGTTGACGAAGCCTTTTAGATAAGAAACGTCCGACACCTTCAAAGAAATACAGAGGACATCTGAAGAAACCTTCTCATCGATGGATCACTCCTGTACGACTGAGAGCTTACACAGACGTAAGCGCTAATATGGTTAATCGAATACATTTTTTTCACCTTCTGCGTCCAACATTTTGGGAATATCCAAGTACTTCTCGGCCACGTCGAAGGCTATGTTCAGGTTGGTCATAGGATCGTCCTGATGACAGAAAAACACACAGATAATTTAAATCATGCGAAACCAAACCTCACCATCAGTCTTTTCTTGAACCAGGAAGTAGTGCCATTGTGGTTGCATCCGCTCACCTTACGTAGTTTCCCGTAGTCGATGAGTTCCGGACGATGTCGATGAATGAGCGCGCAGAAACCCAAACCATCTTTCCAGCTGAAAAAGAACAACAGGTAAGTTTTGGATCTCAAACATATAAGAATATAATTTGATACCTAATGTGAAAGTTCTGAATATTGACGTTCTTGTAAGGTGCTGTCTTCCGCTGGCACCAAAGCAGCAGGCCCTCCTTGGCGGACGTCTCTGATATGGAGATAAAGACATGGGGATCAGGTTGTGTGTGGATCAGGGTGACGAATACCTACGGTACTGTTTACTCGGAGATTGATCGGAGAAATAAACGTTTGAATATTCATATTAATGACCTTCAACGGAAATATCTTGGATGGCGAAGCGGAGGATGATGGTCCAGATCATTCCTAGTGTCATCTTGGCATTGCCATCTACAATTTCTGTATTGGAGGGGAAAAAAGGTCAAAAGGTCAAAAAAAAAAAAGGTTAAAAGGTCAATTCTGGCATGAATTGTCAATCTTAAAAAATATAGCCCTGTCAAATAATATTTTCAATTTTTTTTGTTATTACCAGGTTCAGGGGTCAAAATAACAGAATACATGTATCGGTGTGAGTTAGCAGGACTAATTGTAATATTAAAAAAATATGATTGGGAACAAATTGTGACATGTATTCTTTATCTTCTGCGAAGAACGACTAAAGTGACTACAGCTACTTTAAAAATGAGAAGACTCCATAATAATAATAATAATAATAATAATAATAATACATTTCATTTCTAAGCGTCTTTCAAAACTTTCAAGGTCACTTGACAGTCACAGGATCAGTTTTTCTGTGGGTGAGCAGCGGCAGCCACATGCGCCAGCGTTCACTCAACCCGAAAGTAACTGAAATAGATAGCAAGTAAGTGAAATAGATAGCAAGCTAGCTAGCAGATAGATAGCTAATAGCTAGAAAATAGATAGCTAATTGTAAGTGAATAGATTCAACCTGGAATAACCCAAATAGATAGAAAGTTATCTAGCTAGTGAATAGATAACTAATAGATAGCTAGCTAGATAGCTCAAAGATAGCAAATCAAGAGCTAACATGTACGTACATTGCAGTCTATGTCTGTATTATACTGCCCCCCAGGTAGTCAAGCACTGGTCAGACTTCTGGGAATGTTTTTGCCCTTCCACGAGGGGGCAGCATTTGCCTTTTGTACAGTCGCCCCCATTTCAGGCTCAGATAACTCTAGACTCATAAAATTTAGGAATTAACTCTTTTTTACGGATACCAAAAGAGGGTCTAAGGCACAGGTGTCAAAGCCAAGGCCCGGGGGTCAAATCCGGCCCGCCACATCATTTTTTTCGGCCCATGAAAGCAAATCAAACTTGTTAAATTTCATGATGATTGCTAAAATCTTAACCAAAATTTCATATTTTTGGATGTAAACCACAATATCAGTCATTATTCTTGACTTCAGATTGGAAAACTAGTTATTCATTAATTAATTGTGCGCTCTATATGTAATACGTGGAGGGGATTAAACATTGTAATGGCTTCCCCAAGTCCATAACGGCCCTCGAGAGGAAACCATAACTACAATGTGGCCCACGGCAAAAAATGACTTTGACACCCCTGGTCGAACGTTTCATACGCTGAATTGAATATTTATGTAGTCCTAAAACTCTATATTCTTTGGGTCCTGCAATTTGAATGAAAATGACAAAAACCCTGGCACTCGAGTGGACACATTTTTGCACATCGTCTGGTTGTGAAAGAGTTGAGAAAAAAACATTGCAAAAATGTGTTTTTTTGGGTTACCGTATTTTCTGGTGTATAAGGTGCGTCGGAATATAAGGCGCACCCCCAATTAATGGTGTATTTTCAAACCGTTTCCATATACAGTAAAGTCTCGTTATATCGATATTCAAGGGAGTCCGAAAAAATATCGATATAACCGGGACTATCGATATATCCGACCCTGTTTGCATGTAATTTTCTCCGTGCGTGCATAGAAATAGTATCGATATAACCGGGACTATCGATATATCCGATATCGATATAACGAGACTTTACTGTATAAAACGCACCGGACTATAAGGCACACCTTTAAATGAATTTTAAAATGTTTTGCAAATACAGTAAAGTCTCGTTATATCGATATTCAAGGGAGTCCGAAAAAATATCGATATAACCGGGACTATCGATATATCCGACCCTGTTTGCATGTAATTTTCTCCGTGCGTGCATAGAAATAGTATCGATATATCCGATATCGATATAACGAGACTTTACTGTATATATATATATATAAGTATATATAACGGTTTTCCAAATATAAGGCAAACCACATTATAAGGCGCTCTAGTAGAGGCTGGGGTTACGCACCACTTCTTCTACAAAGGGGGAAAATGGAGACGGTGGGTGCTGACAGTGGTTGCCAGACCTCAATATTACTTCACATATAAAGCGCAGGGTCATGTTTAGAAGAAAATAAAGATTTTTGGGTGCGCGTTATACACCGGAAAATACGGTAATTTCAATTCTTTTTTCCTGCTCAAGTGATTAATGACAATGGTACTAAGCAATGTGTGAACGCAGTGAGTGGTCCTATCCGGTCGTCTCCGTGTGTCAGGTTGCCCGCCTTCCATAAATGGCCATAATCCAATCAAGATCAAGCAGCTCAGGAGCTTCTTCCACCGCCACGGACGAAATGCAAGATGGACGCCGCAGATGTGGCACGACGAGGGTTAAAAAAAAAAAACAGTCGGCGGTTCAACTTGACAACACGACGCTAGCAATCAATCGCGTTAATGCCATTTGAAAGGGCAACGACCCCCCCACCTCGATGAGATAAATGGATGAGTGAGTCCAGGCATATAATCCGTCTGGAATGTCGGTCTGGCTCGGCGCCTCCGTAACAAATCTGATCAAATTGTCGCACCGCATATCTTTCGCGCATAATCAATTAGTCCTGTAAATCACCTCGAATAGAAACTGACATTGTTTTGGATGGGTGGGTGGGTGGTGGGGGGCTTAATTAGCCGGTTTTATTCCGCGCAAGCAAAGCGATTAATGCTTCAAAACTTAGTTTGTAGCAGACGTGCACATTCCACCACTGATCCACTGGTGAAAAGGAGGCTTTCATCCTCTCTGCTTCATGGAATGAAGTCTTGTACTCAAACGTCATAGAGTACACGGGGAAAGTTGTTTAGATTTCACGACTGTCCATGTTTTTAATGTACCTGTCGTGTTTCTAGGTACCTCCCGTCATGGCGCCCCCTATGCGGCTGCCTCTACAGCAGCTCCTAACTTTCATGATCTGGTTGACGGATGGGCGACCAACGGCTCGCGCTGTTAGCCCTGCCTGCAGCCTCGCAGGTGCTGGTCGTTCCAATCAGTGACAGTCAAAAGGACTCCCGGCACAACCATTCGGCGTCGGGTCATTTTATGCAATTGTATGCATTGTGTATGCAATTGTGTATGCTGTGCTTGTGTTTGTTTCACCTTGGCGGACTTTTACTCTTGGTTTTCTTTTGAGACTTTGTATTTTTTGGGTTCAGATGATTTTGATGTTTTATATTTTGTTCCTACTGACTTTATTTTAATACAATTTGTCAAACACAACCTCCTGCTCCCTCCTGCCTGCTTTTTGGGATCCACAACCGCCATCGTCACCTTGCAAACCGTGACACAAACGCTTTTTAAATCCCTTTCCAATGTACTATTTTGTTTATTTATTTTATTTCTATTATGCATAGAATACTTTGTTTTTATCTTTTCATTTCTTTCTGATTCTGATTCATGGAGGGACTACAGTGCAGCCCAAAAAAAATCGGAGATTGATTCAAAATCAATAATAATAATAATAATAATAATAATAATAATAATAATAATAATAATAATAATACATTTCATTTCTAAGCGCCTTTCAAAACTCTCAAGGTCACTTTATAGTCACAAGTTAAGTTTTTCTGTGGGTGAGAAGCGGCAGTCACATCCGCCAGCGTTCACTCAACCCGGAAGTCACTCAAATAGATAGAAAGATAGCTGGCTAATAGATAGCTGCCTAGATAGCTAGTTGTGTTAAGTTCATTCTGTCTCCTTATTGTCTGTTACAAATTAGCTAGATAGCTATTTAGCTAATAGATAGATTACAGAGGCTAGAAAAGCTATATGTATTTTGTGTTGTGTTACATTAGTAGAGGAAATGTTTGTAATATTTAATCGCACGTAGAGCATAAAAAAAATATTCATCCACATATTAACATTAAAATTACATTGAAGCCTGCGACCAATCCAAATTATTTTTTTGTTAGTTTTTCAAATTCTCAGCATAGCAATTTGAAAATTGCATCCTATTACGTTGCAAAATCGATTTAAATGCAATGAAGAATTGGTGCTTCGTTATATAAACGCATTTTAAACATCTTTTCTATGTCTTTACATTGTTTTATTTTCTTGGACTTCCTGTCAGGATGTCACATTCTGTTCATCTTTACATCATTTTATTTTCTCGGACTTCCTGTCATGACATCACATCCTGTCCGTCTTTACAACAGCTCTCCCAAAAATCTTTTGGTTTTTACTTTTGATTCCTGCTTCATTAATAATGACCCTAACAGGGCGGGGGGGGTCACTCACCTTCGGCGCCGATGGACACCAGCTTGACTCCTTTGCTGGCAATGAAGTCCAGTGCTTTGTTCACGTTGGAGATCTTATGTACTTTCATTTTGCCACGCTCGGGTTTAGCAAGACGTTCCCCTGGATTGGGGGGGAATGTAAATGCGGAGTCATAAATAATAATAATAATAATAATAATAATAATAATAATAATAATAATACATGTCATTTATGAGTGCCTTTCAAAACGCTCAAGGTCGCTTCACAGTCACAGAATAAGTTTTTCTGTGAGTGAGCAGCGGCAGCCACATGCGCCAGCGTTCACTCAACCCGGAATAACTCAAATAGATAGAAAGCTAGCTAGCTAGCCAGCCATTAAGCATCTATTAGCTAGCCAGCTAGCTTTCTATTCATTTAAGTAGCAAATAGATAGCTAATAGACAGCCAACTCGTTAGCCAGATAGCTAAAAGCTAGCTAGCTAGCTGATGTGACTTAATATTTGACTGTTGTCAATGTTTGTCATTGGCTTACCTGAGATAACTTCCAGAAGGAGCATGAGTTTCAAACCGTCTCGAAAGTCCTCTTCGATGTTTTCGATCTGCGTGCCAGCTTTTCTCAAGTGAGAATTGCACCAAGCCGTGAATGTCTGTACATGAAATGAAGAAAGAAAAAAAAAAGGAACTGATAAATATACACATGCAGGCTTATTTTGTATTTCATATTTGAAAATATAATAAATTGGATTGATTAGCCTTTATTAGTATGGCAGTGGAGACGTTTACATTTCACAGCGGCAAAGTGATGAAAGGAAGAGGAAAGGAAAGGAAGAAGTAGAAAAAGAAATTGCAGAAATTGCAAAACCGGCTGTAAATAATAATAATAATAATAATAATAATAATACATTTCATTAATAAGCGCCTTTCGAAACTCTCAAGGTCACTTTTCAGTCACAGGAGAAGTTTTTTTTGTGGGTGAGCAGCGGTAGCCACATGCGCCAGCGTTCACTCAACCCCGTAGTAAATAGATAGAAAGCTAGCTAGCTAGCTAATATATAGCCAATAGAAAGCCAGCTAGACACCTAGAAAACTAGCTATATAACTAATAGATAGCCAGCCAGATAGCTAGATAGCAGGCCAGTTAGCTAATAGATAGCAAATAGATGGCGAATAGAAAGCTAATAGATAGCCAATAGACACCCAGCTAGACAACTAGCTATGTAACTAACAGATAGTCAGCCAGATAGCTAGCTAGCAGGCCAGTTCGCTAATCGATAACAAATAGATAGCTAATAGGTAGTCAATAGATAGCCAGCTGGACAAGTAGCTATCCAACTAATAGATAGCCGGCCAGTTCGCGAATACATAGCAAAAAAATAGCTAATATAAAGCTAATAGAAAGCCATAAAAACAGCCACTCTCGCGGCGCCATCTTAAAAAACAACAACACAAAATATGACAGTCATTAAATCTTAAGCACTTTCTGCATCCTCTTTGATGTATGAAGCAGTTCTAGATAACAGAGAAGAGGATCAAAGCATCCTTTTCACCAGTGGATCTGGGACGTCATGGTGAAATGTGCGCATCTGCTACAAGCTAAATGTTGAAAGCAAATAGGAAGCTGTAACATCCATTGACGAAAAGAGATTGTCTCACATCTCCTGGCCCTGCGTAAATCCGCTTCAATTCCGAGCGGCGACTATTCCACATACATACAAATCAGGTCAACAAGTTCACACTCTATGTGAGGCTCTTCGGATATTCCTAACTGGTATTTTCTATCCCTACCCTCGGGCCTCTCACTGCGACTTTGGGCTCCTTCCAGTAAGTGGCTAATAACAATTAGCCTCTGAGAACTTTTTTTTTTGGGGGGGGGGGGGCAATCATGGGGAACTGCGGTCAATACACACGAATGAGCCGTAAAAGTAGCTCGCTCTATAAATCTACACTACACTTAGCTATTAGCTGGCTATCTATTCGCGAGCTGTTGGTTATCTATTTGCTAGATATTAACCATTCGGTAGCTAATGGCTATCAATTCGCTAGTTATTAGCGCTCTATCTGCTAGCTAGCTAGCTATTTGAGTAACTTCGGGGTTGAGTGAACGCTGGCGCGTGTGGCTGCCGCTGCTCACCCACAGAAAGAAAAACTTATCCTGTGACTGTAAAGTGACCTTGAGAGTTTTGAAAGGCGCTTAGAAATCAAATGGATTATTATTCTTAAAATGTATACGGTATACACACAGTAGGTGTAATGATCCAAGGTTTTTCTTTTTCATTTTTGGCATCGAAGGCCCTCTGGAAGACAGAAACAACAGCTGGGGATGGCACAAGTGGTAGAGGAAGGCTCAGCGAACCGCCCGGCGAGAAAGTATCTTTATGATCCTCTGGGTTTAATTACAAGCCGAGAACAAACATCAGGCTTCCGTGTTTCCAACAGAGATGCCGCGGGAGGAACGCAGCAGTGTTCCTCTAGCAACCGACACAAAAGCTACTCGATATTTGAATGAAACAATTTAAAGGACAACTGACGTCACTTTTTTTGTTTCCTAACTGACATCAGAAAAACGTTTTATAGCATCTAAAATACCCAAAACACGCAGTATGATATTTTTAGTCAAATGCAAAACACAGATAAAAATGACGTAAAGTGTCCAAAATCTGCCAAAAAATTGAGCTGCGAATTGGGCATTTTCAGAAAGTCCCGCCCCCAGTTCGTGACGTCACGCCAAATCGTCTTGCGTTGCTGGAGAATCAAAACAATGGCTTCAGATTCGGAGAAGCTGCTTTCCTGTTACACATCCACTTATAAATATGATTCAAATAGTTCTGAAGAGGAAAGCATACATGTTTGCGATCGATTACATAATTTATTCCGTGCCATTTTGAGGCAACATTGGGGGGAAATGTATCCCCAAAAAAGAGGCAGAAAATGGCGTCCAAGCTCCTGTGAGGAATTAATCAGCCCGTTTCCACAGGCTCATAAATTCCTTATATGGAGCTTGGTCGCCCTCTTCTGGCTCTTTTTGGTGCAACATGACGTTTTCAGACCAAACAAGCACAGCAAAATGCATTGACGTGATGGAAGGACTGCTACAATGTGTCCTTTTTTTTCCGGTCAGGGGCATTCCTTCAGTGACGTCACGTACGGACTCGTCACCAACTCAAAAACAAGACTTCCGGAATATTCAGCGCGAGTCTTAAAACGTAAAATATAGCTACATGCGGTGGAATTTTTGTAAAATGCACTCAGTAGAAGTCATTTGAAGTTATTTTACAAATTATGGACACAACTTGTCCGGGGGTGTCGGTTGTCCTTTAAAGCAGTGGTCCGCAACCTTTTTTGCACCACAGACCGGTTCAATGTCAGACAATATTTTCACGGACCGGCGGATAAATACAACAAAATAAAATGATACGACAGAATGGAAATTGGTTTTTATTCTTTTAAATATAATAATTAACGTGAATCCATTGTGTATTTTTATCATTTCTCAAAATAAAACATAGTTCGGACGCAGATAATAAATATTTTAATACATATTTTAATTCATACAATTCTATTCGTATTTATTCAGAATAATTTTGGCAATATCATACTTGAATTATTTTTTTTTTAATTTGCCACCATTTCTTTTGTGCCACTTCCAAATATCAATTACAGTAAAGTCTCGTTATATCGATATCGGATATATCGATAGTCCCGGTTATATCGATACTATTTCTATGCACGCACGGAGAAAATTACATGCAAACAGGGTCGGATATATCGATAGTCCCGGTTATATCGATATTTTTTCGGACTCCCTTGAATATCGATATAACGAGACTTTACTGTATTTTAAATGATATAAAACTACGACAATTCATTTTCTTGCTCAATCACATTAAAGTCACAATCAGTATCGATGATTTATCGATCTAATCAAAGCACCGTGGCCTCATTTGTTGCATAAGTGTAAGAAAAGGGAAAACCCACAACATCTGGCTTTTGTCTGTCTGATCGCTACCCCCCCCCCCCCAAAAAAAAAATGGAAGGCCTGCCAGAACATTAAGAAGCATGCCGTAAACATGTGCTCGACATCCATATGGGGGAGCAAAAAAAATAATAATAATACAAATAAAATTAAAATAACTGTGTCACCCTGCAAGGTACGAACGACACAGCCGTTTTTAGTGTGGAAGGAAGTGCAGCTGTGTGAGAAAACAAAACTTGTGAGCTGATTTCGTAACTGCCCTGCTCCTCCTTTCATTAATCATGCTTGCTTGCATGCTAAAAAAAAAACATTCCGACTGCACTCCTGCCAGCTGTAGCGTCGGAGCGGTTAAACAGGCCCCTCGGAAAAGGAAGTCAGATGTACACACACACACACACACACACACACACACACACACACACACACACACACACACACACACACACACACACACACACACACACACACACACACACACACACACACACACACACACACACACACACACACACGGGAAGTGTGGAATTTCACTTTCGGTGCCCGATAGCTTTTTTTTTTTCCCAGGGTCAATAATTAATAATAATAATAATCGTCATCATCATCATACTCATACTACTACAATAATAATAATAAGAAGAATTATAATACTAATAATACTACTAATACTAATAATACTAATAAAACGCTAGCGCGAGTGGTTGCCGCTGCTCACCCGCACAAAAAAATCCAGTTACTGTAAAGTGTCCTTGAGAGTTTTGAAAGGCGCTTAGAAATTAAATGTATTATTATTATTATTACTAATACTAATAATAATAATGAGACCTCAATTTACAAACTTTTTGTCTTACAAATGTCAAATTTCTGAAAATTAAACCTTATAATAAGCACTATTTTCATAATACACACCCATCATGGCTGGCGGAGTGATCTTCGGCGGAAGCACACGACCGAACAGCACCAGAGGTTAAGTTACCAACAGTCCTTATGGAAGGTGACTCTCCTTCCATAAGCCATCAACGACCATCAAAAAGGTCAATAAAACTTTATTTTACAGCACAGTTTATTTCTTTAATTACAGTCCTCATGTAATGCGCCTCTCTTTTCAAACAGCAATTCCCTTTGACCTCCAACGTCATTCCATCAAGCCATAAATGACCATCACAAATGTTAATAAATTGACTTTATGATACAATGCAGTGTATTTCTTTCATTACAATACAATAGCACATTTATTATACATAGAATAAGGTATGTTGTGTGTAGTTTTAAGGCTTATTTAGTTGAAAAGTATATTTTATGGAAACCCGGGAACGGATTATTCCCATTTTAATGGTTTCCTATGGGAATTTTTTTTTTAAGATACACACTTTTCGCCTTACACACTATGTCTGGGAACCAATTAAGTTCGTAAGTTGAGATCTCGCTGTACTAACACTCATACTACTAAGACTAATACTACTACTACTAATACTACTACTACTACTAATAATAATAATAATAATCTCCTCTTCTTTTCCTTTCGGCTTTTCCCTTCAGGGGTCGCCACAGCGAATCAATGTCTTCCATCTATCCTGGTTTTGTGCATCCTCTTCTCTCACAACAGCTACCTTCATGTCCTCTTTGACCACATCCATAAACCTCCTCTTCGGTCTTCCTCTCTAATAATAATAATAATAATAATAATAATAATACTACTACTACTACTACTACTACTACTAATAATAATAATAATAATTAGCTAATAGATAGATAGTGATATAGCTAATAGATAGATAGTTAGCGAGCCAGCTAGAGAGCAAATAGCTGGATATGTTACAATTCCACAAAAATGAGTGTAACATCCACGCAGATAATTATGCTAGCATAAAGGCAGCTAGCGTTTGTTTTGTTGGATTTTTATGTTTTTTTTTTTCTATTTTAAACATGGCTTATTATATCTAAATCATTTTATATGTTCTCTTATTTGGGTTGAGTGAACACTGGCACGTGTGGACTGATCCTGTGACTGTAAAGTGACCTTGAGAGTTTTGAAAGGCGATTTGAAATCAAATGTATTATTATTATTATTATTATTATTATTATATAAACCAATATGTAGGTATTTTGTACAGCCCCCATTTCAAGCTCAGATAACTCCAGACCCATATAACTTAGGAATTAACTTGTTTTCCTGATGAAACAAGAGAGTCTAAGGTTTCTTATGCTGCATTGAATGTTTATGAAGTCCGAAAACTCAATATTCTGTGGGTTATTATTATTATTATTATCTTCCACTTTATATGTGCAAAATTCTCGATGTGTTGGTGACTAGATGAGAATCTCGCCGACGCCGTTTGGATGCTTAGACAACTTATTTTCAGATGCCACGTAACCCTTGAAACCAGAGAGGCTTTTATGGTCGCCATGGCAACCGCCTGGCCATACCACACCACTTGCTTTGTTTGTTTCCCTCAACCGAGGAGGTGGCTAACCGCTAGCTCGCCTTGATTGGTCAAGTGACACGCGTATGAAGATGCATTCAAGGGGAGACGGCGACGGTCAATGCAGGCCCTTCATTGTCAGTCTGTTGGCTCACGTGGCACAATTACAACCCCTCCCCCACCCTGCAAAAAAAAAAAAAATGCACAGCCAAAGAGATGCATAAGCCTAATGGCAACATTGTGCTGATTTAGCACATTTGGCACAAAAAGTGTCTGCGTCAATGGACGCTGCACCTGAGTGACTGACGCACTCCATCATGCTTACGAGCCGTAGGGAAATACACTTCCTTGCTCGCGGTTGCCTTGGACACCCACACACACACACACACACACACACACACACTAAAATGTGTGTGTGTGTGTGTGTTTGTATGACTAGTCTTGTGAGGACCACTAACATTTTATACCATACGTACTGAGGACATTTTTGACAAGTGACAAGACCTTTTTGGTTTTTCATTCTAAAGGCTTCTAGAGAGTCTATATACAGTAAAGTCTCGTTATATCGATATCGGATATATCGATAGTCCCGGTTATATCGATACTATTTCTATGCACGCACGGAGAAAATTACATGCAAACAGGGTCGGATATATCGATAGTCCCGGTTATATCGATATTTTTTCGGACTCCCTTGAATATCGATATAACGAGACTTTACTGTATATGCATCTGTTAATGTTTCAGAGTGGTCCTCACAAATTCACCCAAAATGATTTTTGGTGTGTATTTTCATTTCACTTAGATACACACACTTTTTACTCACTGTGTGTGTTTATGTTTGTGTGTGTGTGTGGTTAATGAGAGGAAAAAGTTCCTACCACAAAAAGTAAAACGATATTTGAACCAAATTCACTACAGGGGTGAGAACTTTGAATGTACCCATTCAGAAACCTCACTCCTGCTGTTATTTCAGTTTCAAGTGCTTTTTTATTGCTTTGTTTTTAAAGAGGTTGAAGTGGGAAATGGGGTGACATTTAGTGTTCAGATGTAACACTAGTTCTAAATTTACCAGTAACGGTGGTCCTCACTCCTTATTTGGAGTTAGCCGAACCTCACAAAACCATTGAAACAGAAATGTGTGTGTGTGTGTGTGTGTGTGTCCTCTGTTGAGCTTGAAAGGAAGGAGACAACAGAGGGGGTGAATGATGACCCTTTGGTATCCCGTTTGGCAGTCGTCCAGAATTTCTGGTGGGGGGGGGGGTAGATGTACAGTAGATTAAATTTGACAAAAGTCTGTACAGAATTTGGACAAAATCCTCCAAAGTAAAGCAACATGTTTTTAATCGATTAACTCATTCACTGCTAGCGCAAACATGTGTCAAGTCCAGTGCCAGGGTTTTTGTCACTGTCACAGAACATTTTACAGAATAGATTTTAGGATGACATAAAAATTCAATGCGTCGTAACAAACCTTAGAATCTCTTCATTCATCAGAAAAAAAATAGTTATTTCCTAAATTATATGGCTCTGGAGTTATATCAGCTTGAAATGAGGGTGGCTGTCCAAAATCCAATGCAATACATACATATTGCTTTATATAGCGAACAAAGCGCTAACATGGGAAAAAAAAACGGAAATGCTGCCTCCTCGTGGAAGCGAAGGAAAAAAAACAAACAAACAATGCCAGAGGTCTGACCAGCGCTTTATCGGCACCCCAAATAAAACGTTGACTAACGCGTAAAATAAACACAACGCGTTCAATTCAACACAGCGATGGGAAGTTCTCAGCCGCATGGCTTTAGTAGTCATGAGTCAGCTGGCGCTCGCTGCTTTGTTCCTGTTCAAGCTTTTTTTTTTTTTTTTTTTTTCGCCACTGCTGACCGTCACCTGATTCAGCCCCCAAGCTGACCCCCCCCCCCGCCCTACCTCCTACAAAGAAGGCTTTCAACACGCTTACTGTATGTACTTTAGTGCACTACATTCGACACTGTTCCGTGATGTACGCGTCATCCTCCATTGCGACGCTATCTAAATGATTGGATTTACGCTTTAGGAGGTCCAAGCGTTTATCGTGGCACAGCCTACATGTTGTTTCCAGTTACGAATGACAGACCGGCGACCAATCCTGGAAATCATTTATGATGTCATTTGAGTGAAAATGACAAAAACCCTGGCACTGGAGTGGACACATTTTTCAGAATCAGAATCAGAATCAACTTTATTGCCAAGTATGTAGAACACACAAGGAATTTGTTTCCGGTAGAACACACTGCACTAGTATCGTTGTCAAAAAAAAAAACTGCTAAGTGGCACTATACAGTTCCATTTTGGCTACTGTTGAACAGTTCAAAGAGTTAATGGCTTGGGGGAAGAAGCTGTTTAAATGTCTGCTGGATTTGGTGCGCATGGATCGGTAGCGCCTGCCTGAGGGGAGTAGCTGGAAAAGGTGGTGGGCAGGGTGCGGAGGGTCCAGTAGATTTTCCGCGCCCTTGATTGGATTCTTGCAGTGTGCAAGTCCTCGAGAGTGGGTAGTGGAGAGTGGGTTTTCGCTCTTTGTTAACTGGTAAAGGATTTGAATTTTAGGTCGGAAATAAACAAACACAAAGGGAAGCTAAGAAAAGAGCATAGACAGACAGTCGGCACAGTTGGCACACAAAAGTAATAAATCTTGCCGTGGAGTGGAGGAGTGGAGCCACTCCACCATGCAGGCTGATCAATAACAGCTGCCTCGGAATGAAATTCACACAATCAATACTGGCTTTGAAAACAAGAACGCTTCCACGGCCGGAGGCCACAGGACAGCGGATAGAAAATGTTTGTCTCTATCTTTCCTTCCAGGTCGTTGCTCTGTAAAAACAGCAAAGGGGGCGGGGGGTTGTGATGGCATTCAGAGGGAAGCTAAACGGCTAACAGCTAGCATGGAAGCGACCAGAGAGGTTTGCCCGAAAACAAGTCAAACTCACTCAAACTTTGCAACGTCACTCTCATGCTGGTGTAGGGTAAATAGCGTCGTAGCTAAGTGCTAATTAGCTTAATGAACATCGTTTTTTTGGATTCAAGACAAACCGTCCTCAATTTGCCACATACAGTGATACCTCGGTTTACGAATCCCTTGGCTTACGAACTTTTCGGTTTACGAACGTTAAATGAATGAAAATTTTACCTTGGCATACGAACTATTTTTCGGGATACACACAGAGCGCCACAATAAGTGATGTGTCGTTCGTGAACGAGCCCGTTCACCTAACAAGAAAATCGCAGCCGACTAATTTTTGTCCTCTATTGCCCGCCCCCAGTCTTCGGTTAAAGCCACGTGATTGGTCAAGAATGCAGCAGTGAGGGGAGGTGGTTTAAACATTAAAGAGACAGGCAGATGACAGAAAGAGAGCGGCAAAATGGATAGAAAACAGTGAAATTTGGACTCGTTTCAACTTTGATAGTTCAAAGGGAGAGTGTCGAATGCAAGGTTAAAATTGCCATCAATCAGGCTCCACAAATAAGCCGCACAAGCCATCTGCACACGTAATGCAAAAATATATAAACCAGCTAAACAGAACACAATTGATGAAGAACAAGGTAAAATTATCGCAGGGAAAGCACCTCCAAGGGATCATTCGTCAAGATGGTGAAAGAAGGCTACGTTCCTCATCAAGTGTTTAATGCTGATGAAACCGGCCACTCCATTCCATCAAGCCATCAACGACTATCACAAAGGTAAATAAAACGACGTTATTAAAGAGTATAGTTTATTCCTTTAATTATAATACCATAGCACATTTATTATACATAAAATAAGGTATACTTTGTGTAGTTTAAAGGCTTAGAAAATTAGAAAGTAGAAAATTATGGGGACCTGGGAACGGATTATTCTCATTTTAATGGTTTCCGATGGGAAATTAATTTTTGGGATACACCCTTTTCGCCTTACACACTATGTCTGAGAACCAATTAAGTTCGTAAGCCAAGGTATCACTGTAGTTCCGTTCCGGCAGGGCCGAACAACATAAACAAGGCACACTCATGGTGACCAAACGTTTTTTTTTTTTTCAGCTCTTGCGAAGTTGGAATTTTTTAACTCCGCCCCTTTTTTTGGTAGCGCTAACGTGCTCTACCGACGTTTCTAACCTGATATTTTTGTGACCGACTGAAGATTTGAAATCGTCCAAACACGTAAATGTGATCGGGATTAACTGTCTCCTATAAGTGCGATCGATTAATCGCGATTGGTAAATATGGACGCACAAGATCGGAAATGGTCGACTGGGACAGTTTTACGATAATGTCCGACGGTTTTATTTTTTTCACACATTTTTGTTTGAATGTTAATATGTAATATGAAAGTGCGAGTTTGGGGGGGGGGGGGGGGGGGGTCAGCAGCATGAATGCGAGGTAGCAGCGTTGTGTTTACTCAGAGAGCAAAGAGAGCTGACGTGTCGCTATTCCCGATAAGGCTGGAGGGGCGATTTCGACACGCTCGGGCGAAATGTCAGCAAATAACGACCCCCCCCACCCACCAACTCAGCCCCCCCAGCTCGCACACTGGCTCGCATTCTGTCGCTTGCACTTTTTTTTAATGAGTGAAAAGGAAGTAGTGGAGGAAGCTGATGAAGAGAAACGTCCATTGGCTTCCGAACAATGTGCTGTTCAGTCCTGTGGTATGTTCAGGAAAAATCAGACGTATTGGTATCAGGGATTAGTAAATTTATTCGGGAATTGAAAATATGACGTAGAGCGTCATTCCCGAATTTGTTGGGGTTTTGGTTTTTCATGCTTGGGGTGTCGATAAAGCCCCGGTTGGACCTCTGGTAATGTTTTTTTTTCCTTCCACGAGGGCGCAGCATTCCCCTTTTTCCATCTTAGTGCTTTGTTACGGCTTTGGCTGTTGTACAAGCGCTATAGTATCTATGTATTGTATTTTATACAGCTACCCCCATTTCAAGCTCAGATAACTCCAGACCCATATAACTTGGGAATTAACTATTTTTGTGCAGAATACACCTGCCCCCATTTGAAGCTCAGATAACTCCAGACCCATGTAACTTAGGAAGTAGCTCTTTTTTTGTATAAAAAATACCTATCCCAATTCAAGCTTAGATAACTCCAGACCCATATACCTTAGGGATTAACTCTGTTTGTACCAAATACACCTGCCCCCATTTCTAGCTCATGTTAACTCCAGAACCATATAATTTAGGAATTGTCTTTTTGTACAAAATACACCTTCCCCATTTCAAGCTCTGATAACTCCAGACCCATATACCTTAGGAATTAACTCTGTTTGTACCAAATACACCTGCCCCCATTTCTAGCTCATGTTAACTCCAGAACCATATAATTTAGGAATTATCTTTTTGTACAAAATACACCTTCCCCATTTCAAGCTCGGATAACTCCAGACCCATATAACTTAGAAATGAACTCTTTTTGTACAAAATACACCCGCCCCCATTTCAAGCTCAGATAACTCCAGACCCATATAATTTAGGAATGAACTCTTTTTGTACAAAATACGCCTGCCCCCATTTCAAGCTCAGATAACTCCAGACCCATATAACTTAGGAATTCTCTTTTTGTACAAAATACACCTTCCCCATTTCAAGGTCGGATAACTCCAGACCCATATAACTTAGAAATGAACTATTTTGGGACAAAATACACCCGCCCCCATTTCAAGCTCAGATAACTCCAGACCCATATAATTTACGAATGAACTCTTTTTGTACAAAATACACCTGCCCCCATTTCAAGCTCAGATAACTCCAGACCCATATAACTTAGAAATGAACTATTTTGGGACAAAATACACCCACCCCCATTTCAAGCTCAGATAACTCCAGACCCATATAATTTAGGAATTAACTCTTTTTTTCTGATGAAAGAAGAAAGTCTAAGATTTCTTACGCTTTTATTATAAACAAAGACGATTGAAATGCCTGAAGCAGAATTATGAAAAAGTACTTTTGTAATTTTTTTGTTTTTAGAACGAGTTTTCCAGAGCCTTTTTTTCTGACAGCTGACGTCAGTGCGGAAAAAAAAGACTTCTTAATTGCACTGCAAGTTGGAATTTATCTATTTATTTATTTATTTATTTATTTGCTATTATACATTCCGAGCTTTTGCGCAACCCCGGCAACCGTCGCGCAAGAGGACAAGTCACTACACGGAGAAATATGGCGACACTTAACTGGGAGTGTCGTGATGCAACAATCGCGAGCGTGAGCAAATCGGATCTTTTCTCACTTGCCGCCTTGCATGCCGAGCATGAGAAATGTAGGTGTGGCGTCAAAGACGGAGAGTAAAAAACAAAAATAAAAAAAAACACACAAAAGGGCGTGGACGAAAGCCGTCTTATAAGGACAAACCTGGACCAGAACTGGAAAGCCTGAAAAGCGCCTTAAGAGTTTTTTTTTTTTTTTTTTTTGGGGGGGGGGGGGAGCTAAGGTGTGTGCGATTGTTTGCGGAACGCAATTAGATGGAAATATGCAACCGTGGCAACCAGACTGACTCTATGTGTCCCCGTAACACCTGGGTGTGCAAAGACATTAAGATTCCAAGATAGGCGTCCTTGCACTCACGTCAAGGCATGCATAGGAATTTAACATTGTGCACCAAAAAAAAAAAAAAAAAACAGTGATAACTTGGCTTACGAACTTAATTGGTTCCCAGACAGAGTGTGTAAGGTGAAAAGTGTGTATGCCAAAAATTAATTTCCCATAGGAAACCATTAAAATCAGAATAATCCATTCCCAGGTCCCCATAAAACATCATTTTCTACTTTCAAATTTTCTAAGCCTACACGAAATATACCTTATTTTATGTCTAATAAATGTGCTATGGTATTACAATTAAAGAAATAAACAGTACCGTATAATAAAGTCGTTTTATTTACCTTTGTGATGGTCGTTGATGGCTTGATAGAATGGAGTGGCCGGTTTCATCCGCATTAAAAACTTGATGAGGAACGCAGTCTTCTTCTTTCCCCATCTTGCGGAATGATCCCTTGTCGGTGCTTTCTCTGCGATAATTTTACCTAGTTCCTCATCAATTGTGTTCTGTTTAGCTGGGTTGATAGCTTTTTGCATCAAGTGTACAGATGACTTGTGCGGGTTATTTGTGGAGCCTAATTGATGGGATATTTTAACCCTGCAGTCTACACTCAAAGTTGGAAGTAGTCCAAATTTCACTGTTTCCTATCCATTTTCTCACTCTCTATCTGTCGTCTGCCTGTCACTTTAATGTTTAAACCCTCCCCCCATCACTGCTACGTTCTTGACCTATCAAACCCCCGAAGACTGGGGGCGGGGAATAGAGGACAAAAAAAAAAGTCGGCTGCCATTTTGTTTTTTGGAGAACGACCTCACTTTCTGTATGTCTGTAACCCCCGCCCCTTACTGCTGCGTTCTTGACCAATCACATGGCTTTAACCGAAGACTGGGGGCAGGGAATAGAGGACAAAAACAGTCGGCTGCCATTTTCTTGTTAGGAGAACGGGCTCGTTCGACGACGACACATCACTCATTGTGGCGCTTCGTGCGTATCCCGAAAAATAGTTCGTATGTCAAGGTAAAATTTTCATAAATGTAACGTTCGTAAACCGAAAAGTTCGTAAGCCAAGGGGTTCGTAAACCGAGTGTTTGTTAGCGACCGGCGTCATGGGAATGTTTCAACTAACTAGCTTAACGCGGCTTACTTTGTTTATTCGATTTTTTTTTTCACCAAAAATCTGATTGGAAGTGTCGAAAATACAATGCATCCAGTTCAAATTTATCGTCGCAGTCTTCATGCTTGGAAGGATTCGGGAATTTAATTCTCCCCCACTAAAAGAGCCCACATGCAAATTTTCTTTGCAGCGACAAATTTTAGACGCAAACCCTCCCGGCATAGCGCGTACGTCATTAAAAGGTCATTAAAACAAGTTTAGCGCTTTTGAATCTTAATAGCTCGGCGACTCTCCATCTGCTGTTCGTTTGTCTTTGAGTCAAAACAATACAGTGACGCTTTGAAACCCTCAAGCGGTGTTCATGAAAAAGGGGTGGGGGGTACACTTGAGCAACCCCCCACTCCCCCCCATGGGTCTGACTAATCACCCAGAATCATCTTTTATAGACATCCAGTTAAGCGGAAGAGAAAAGGAGTAAAATTGGCCCGGTTGTCGGTAAGTGGTGACTGCGCTTCATTAGCCAGGAAGTCGTAAACGTTGAACAGGTTTAGCATTTAGCATTCTCGTTTTCTTAGCAGCTTAAGTCGCAAAAATGAATCGAAACAGCGGCCAACCAAGCCTTTTTGTTGTGTTTAATCTATCTTAACATACACAAAATCTTTAAATACGACCAATTTTGTGGTATGAGTGGTATGCCGTGGACGAGTCATTTTAGATCGGATTTTGAATCACGAATGAGGAAGCGGCAAGTACTTGTCGTCACGTGTTCCATAGCGTATCATAGTTAGCATACTTCTGAGGAATATCAACCCCCCCTCCCGACACTTTGGAAGGCTTGGCGAAGGCGGTAGCAGCTGAGGTGCATGTAAACAGATACGTGGGTGAAAAAGAAGGCAGACAAGACACACCTTTTGCCTTCAGTAGCAGGAGGTTGTAGGGAGTGTGTGGTATGGGCGGAGCTATGGGACAGAGGGAGGGAGGGATTTAGGGAGAGGCTGAGAGACTGTGTGTGAGAGACTATGTGAGAGTGACAGAGTGTGTGAGGGACAGACCGTGTGTGAGAGTGACAGAAAGTGTGAGAAACAGTGTGTGAGACTGCAACTGCATGTTAGAGTGACAGTGTGTGTGTGTGTGAGAGAGAGAGAGAGAGAGAGAGAGAGAGAGAGAGAGAGAGAGAGAGAGAGAGAGAGAGAGAGAGAGAGAGAGAGAGAGAGAGAGAGAGAGAGAGAGAGAGAGAGAGAGAGAGAGAGAGAGAGAGAGAGAGAGAGAGAGAGAGAGAGAGAGAGAGAGAGAGAGAGAGTGACCGAGTGTGTGTGAGAAAGAGAGAGGGAGACACTGTGTGTGAGAGACTGCGTGAGAGTGACAGAGTGTGTGTGAGAGAGAAACTGTATGTGAGAATGGTAGAATGTGTGAGAAAGAGTGTGTGTGTGTGTGTGTGTGAGTGACTGCATGTTAGAGTGACAGAGTGTGTGTGAGCGAGTGACAGAGCACGCGAGACAGAGTGAGAGAGAGAGAGAGAGAGACTGTGTGTGAGAGACTGTGAGAGTAACAGAGTGTGTGTGAGAGAGAGCAAGAGAAAAAAAGAGAGAGAGTGTGATACTGTGTGTGTGAGAGTCACCAAGTGTGGGAGAGTGAAAGAGTGAGTGTGAGAGAGATACACTGTGTGTGAGTGGCAGAATGCGTGAGAAAGAGTGTGTGTGAGTGTGAGAGACTGCATGTTAGAGTGACAGAGTGTGTGTGAGAGCGAGAAAGTGAGCGAGTGACAGAGCACGCGAGACAGAGTGAGAGAGAGAGAGAGAGACTGTGTGTGAGAGACTGTGTGAGAGTAACAGAGTGTGTGTGTGAGAGCAAGAGAAAAAAAGAGAGAAAGTGTGATACTGTGTGTGTGAGAGTCACCGAGTGTGGGAGAGTGAAAGAGTGAGTGTGAGAGAGATACACTGTGTGTGAGTGGCAGAATGCGTGAGAAAGAGTGTGTGTGAGTGTGAGAGACTGCATGTTAGAGTGACAGAGTGTGTGTGAGAGCGAGAAAGTGAGCGAGTGACAGAGCACGCGAGACAGAGTGAGAGAGAGAGAGACTGTGTGTGAGAGACTGTGTGAGAGTAACAGAGTGTGTGTGAGAGCAAGAGAAAAAAAGAGAGAAAGTGTGATACTGTGTGTGTGAGAGTCACCAAGTGTGGGAGAGTGAAAGAGTGAGTGTGAGAGAGATACACTGTGTGTGAGTGGCAGAATGCGTGAGAGTGTGTGTGAGTGTGAGAGACTGCATGTTAGAGTGACAGAGTGTGTGTGAGAGCGAGAAAGTGAGCGAGTGACAGAGCACGCGAGACAGAGAGAGAGAGAGACTGTGTGTGAGAGACTGTGTGAGAGTAACAGAGTGTGTGTGTGAGAGCAAGAGAAAAAAAGAGAGAAAGTGTGATACTGTGTGTGTGAGAGTCACCAAGTGTGGGAGAGTGAAAGAGTGAGTGTGAGAGAGATACACTGTGTGTGAGTGGCAGAATGCGTGAGAAAGAGTGTGTGTGAGTGTGAGAGACTGCATGTGAGAGTGACAGTGTTTGAGAAAGAAACTTAATTTGAGAGACTGTGTGAGAGTGACAGAGTGTGTGTGTGTGAGAGAGACTGTGTGTAAGAATGACAGTGTGTGAGAATGACAGGATGTGTGTGTGTGTGTGTGTGTGTGTGTGTGTGTGTGTGTGTGTGTGTGTGTGTGTGTGTGTGTGTGTGTGTGTGTGTGTGTGTGTTAAGAGTTAATTCCTAAGTTAGGTTGGTCTGGAGTTATCTGAGCTTGAAATGGGGGCGGATGTACAAAAGGCCCCTTCGTGGGAGGGAAAAATAACGACAATGTGGCCCGTGGCAAAAAAAAAAAATGACTATGACACCCCTGGGTTAGGGTATCAAATTTGGATTCGGGTTTTGACGATGCATCTGTGCTACTGGCGCGTAGCTTCGTCGGATGACATCAGGCAGGAAATCCAGAAGCAAGAAGAAACTGAATTGGAGGTGCGGTGGGGAGGGATGAGGGATGAGGGATGGGGGGGTGTCTGGAAAAAAAAAAAAAAAAAACTTTTTCCAACAGCGTGAGCAAGCGGGCGGTAACAGGGGCGAGATTATTACCAAATTTGGGCACGCTCGCTCCGTAACGCAAGGACGGCCCAAACCGCAGCGCTTGCTCAGATTCCACATACGTTTTTTTTTTTCTTTGACATTTTTTTTTTTCATAAAGTGGAAGGAGAGGGGAAAAGGTAGTGTGTGTATGTGTTTGTATGGCTAGTCTAGTGAGGACCACTAACGTTTTATACCATCCTTAGTGAGGACATTTTTGACTGTGAGGACCTTCTGGCCGGTCCTTACAAGTTTTTTATTTCTAAAGGCTTTTAGAGTGTCTATATATATGCATCTGATAAAGTTTCGTGGAGGTACTCACAAATTCACCCAAAATGATTTTTTGGTGTGTATTTTCATTTCACTTGGATACACACACTTTTCACTTACAGTGTGTTTATGTATATACAGTAAAGTCTCGTTATATCGATATCGGATATATCGATAGTCCCGGTTATATCGATACTATTTCTATGCACGCACGGAGAAAATGACATGCAAACGGGGTTGGATATATCGATAGTCCCGGTTATATCGATATTTTTTCGGACTCCCTTGAATATCGATATAACGAGACTTTACTGTATATATGTGTGTGTGTGTGTGTGTGTGTGTGTGTGTGTGTGTGTGTGTTTAATGGGAGACAAAAAGTTCATACCACAAAAAGTAAAATGATATTTTAACCAAATTCACTACAGGGGTGAGGACTTTGCAAGTACCTATTCAGAAATTTCAGTTTCAAGTCCACTTTTTATTGCTTTTCTTTTAAAGAAGTTGAACTTGGAAATGGGGTGACATTTAGTGTTCAAATGTAACACTAGTTCTTCTCGAAACTTATCAGCAACGGTGGTCCTCACTCCTTATCTGGAGTTATCTGCACCTCACAAATCCATTGAAACAGGAATGTGTGTGTGTGTGTGTAGCACGGAGCGTTTTTGGTAGGGGGGGGGGGGTAAAGTCACAGTCAAGGATAATCCCATCACGCCCCACTCCCTGCAAATTAAGTCAAGGATAGAAAGAGGGGCTTGCTTTTTTGGCTAATCCACGTCTCATCATACAGCAGATGACAAGGTTTTTGGGAAGGGGGCGGGCGCCGTGGTGGGGGTGGGCAATTGTTCACTTCATGCGAGTGCATGGTTGACATCTGTTGCATGGAAAAGGGGGGGGGGGGGGACAAGTGTAATAGTTAACTCATTCACTGCCGTTCGTGAATGTATTTGGGTTTTGTTTTTTTAAGCTTGGGGGCTGGTAAAGCGCTGGCTATGGCCTCTGGTATTTTTTTTTTCTTTTCCACAAAGGGGCAGCATTTCCATTTTTTTTCCCATGTTACCGCTTTGTAAGCGCGATATAAAGCAATATGTATGGATTGTATCGCATTGTATTGTATTTTAGACAGTTGCCCTCATTTCAAGCTCAGATAACTCCAGACCCATATAATTTAGGAATTAACCCTTTTTTGTCCTGATGAAAGAAGAATTTATTCTGGAATTGAAAATATGACAGAGTGCCATTCCCGAATGTGTTCAGGTTTTGGGTTTTTCATGCTTGGGAGCCGATAAAGCGCTGGTCAGACCTCTGGCCATGTTTTTTTTTTTATCCTTCTACAAAGTGGCAGTGTTTCCCTTTTTTTCATATTAGTGCTTTGTTCAGCTGTTGTGAAAGCGCTGTATCCATCAATGTGTATTGTATTGTGTACAGCCACCCTCATTTCAAACTCATATAACTCCAGACCCAAATAAATTAGGAATGAACTCATTCCTTTCTGATGAAAGAAGAATTTATTAAGTAATTGAAAATATGACATACAGCGCCATTCCCGAATTTGTTCGGGTATTGGGTTTTTCATGCTTGGGAGCCGATAAAGCGCTGGTCAGACCTCTGTCCGTGTTTTTTACCCTTCTACAAAGTGGCAGTGTTTTCCTTTTTTCCATGTTAGTGCTTTGTTCAGCTGTTGTTAAAGCGCTGTATAAATCAATATGTATTGTATTTTGTACAGCCGCCCTCATTTCAAGCTCATACAACTCCAGACCTATATAACTTAGGAATTAACTCATTTTTTTCGGATGAAAGAAGAATTTATTCGGGAATTGAAAAGTATGACGTGGAACGCCAGTCCCGAATTTGTTCGGGTTTTGTTTTTTCTTGTTTGGGTGCCGCTAAAGCGCCGGTTGAACCTCTGGCAATGTTATTCTCTTCCACAAGGGGGCATCATTTCCCTTTTGTCCATGTTAGCGCTTTGTTCCAGCTTCAGCTGTTGTTAAAGCGCTACATAATACAATATGTATTGTATTTTGTACAGCCGCCCTCATTTCAAGCTCAGATAACTCCAGACCCATATAACTTAGGAATTAACTCGTTTTTCTGATGAAAGAAGAGCGTCTACGGTTTCTTACGCTGTATTGAATGTTTATGTACAGTGATCCCTCGCTACTTCGCGGTTCACTGGGTTTGTTGGTCTTTAAAATATGAGTCGGAGACGCAGGTGAGAAAATCAATTAATAATAATAATAATAATAATAATAATGATAATGATAATGATAATGATAATGATAATACATTTCATTTCTAAGCGCCTTTCAAAACTCTCACTTTACAGTCACAGGATATTTTTTCTGCGGGTGAGCAGCGGCAGCCACACGCACCAGCGTTCACTCAACCCGGAAGTAACATAAAGTAAAAAAAAAAGAAAAAAACAAAATAACAAGTAAAATGACAACACAATTAAAGCAAGTGTTGGGGTTACAATCTAAGGTTAGAGGTCAAATTATGGCCTTGGTAAGTGTTTGAAGACAAAGTTATGCTTTTAATGTCAGATTAAGATTTAAAACGAGGTGAATGTTTGAGTTTTTGAAAACAATTTTCAGATTAAGGTCCGGAGCTAAAATTTGGAGTATGAATTATGATTTAAATCTAACATTAAAGGACAATCGAACCATTTTTTTGTTTCCTAACTGACATCAGAAAAACGTTTTATAGCATCTAAAATACCCAAAACACACACAGGCTGATATTTTTAGTCAAATACAAAACACCAATAAAAATGACTTAAAGTGTCCCAAAATTGCCACAAAATGAGCTCGGAACTGGGGATCTTCAGAAAGTCCCGCCCCCTTGTACGTGACATCACGTCAGGATGTTCCTTCACAAACTGCCTTGCTCCAGAATCAAAACAATGGCTTCAGAGAGTTTAGATTCAGAGAAAATGCTTTCTTGTTACTCATCCGGTTATGAATATGATTCAAATAGTTCTGAAGAGGAAAGCATACATGTTTGCAATCGATTAAAGGAGTCCTTCCGTATCAATTCGAGCCGTCTGGACTCCAATGTAGCGCCCAAAAAATGCACAAAATGGTGCACAATCTCCGTTGCAAATGGGCTGATTTGTCTGCTGGGAATTTGTGTAAACTTACACCTTCTTTATGCGTGCTACCGCAATTGGCTGCGACACACAACGATTCACCATCTTGTTTTTTATGTCATTTTCCTTCTAATTTCGCGATCAACACGTTTTCAGACAAAAAAAAAGTACCCAAAATGCATTGTGTGTCACTTTCACAGTCAGGGGTGTTCCCTCCGTGACGTCACTTAGGGCATCGTCATCAATTCGAAAAGAAGACTTCCTGAATATTCAGCGCGAGTCTTAAAAGGTAAAATATCGCTGTATGCGGTGGAATCTTTGTAAAATGCACTCAGTAGACGTCATTTGAAGTGATTTTACAAATTATGGACACAACTTGTCCGGGGGTGTCGGTTGTCCTTTGAACCCCAACCTTGTTTTGCACCACGGACCGGTTCAATGTCAGACAATATTTTCACGGACCGACAGATAAATACAACAAAATAAAATGATACGACAGGCATGGAAACGGTTTCTTTTTCTTTTAAATATAATAATTAACGTGAATCCATTGTGTATTGTCATCATTTTTCAAAATAAAACATAGTTCGGACGCAGATAATAATAATAATAATACATTTAATTTACAAGCGCCTTTCTGAACACCCAAGGACACTTTACAATAAAAACAATATATAAAACAATAAAATCATGAATAAAACATTAAATTATAATACAAAAGATTAAACTAGACTGTGAAAGCAAGTTTAAACAGGTGGGTTTTGAAGTGAGATTTCAATGTTACGGATGTTAAGCTAAATAAATAAAACGGAAATTATGTAAATTATGTATTACAGTAAAGTCTCGTTATATCGATACTATTTCTATGCACGCACGGAGAAAATTACATGCTAACGGGGTCGGATATATCGATAGTCCCGGTTATATCGATATTTTTCGGACTCCCTTGAGTATCGATATAACGAGACTTTACTGTATTTCTGTGCGGCCCACTACCAAATGATCCACGGACCGGTACCGGTCCGCGAACCAGGGGTTGGGGACATCTGCTTTAAAGGTTTCAAATTGGGATTTGAAGCCACGTTTCTGGTTTCAAAACCGGGATAGGGTTTTAAGCTCGCGTTCACGCTTCAAACAAGGATTTGCTTCTCAAAGCGGGGTTACGGTTTCAAGACGGGGGTTGCAAGTTTGGGATTGACGTTTCGATATGTGGGGAAGGAGAAGTGAAATATGACTACAATGAAAAAGTAGAAAGCAGAAGCAACAAAAGAAAAAAAAGATGTGAAAAATATGTAGAGATGAGTGCGGCTGTAAACCCGGAAATGAGCAAAGTGGCAGCTCCTCACCTTTCGCTGTTGCTTCTCCCAGGCGGGGTCCAGGAGCAGGTCCCGGTCCCAGTCGTCCTCCTGCTGCATGTAGCGTTGCTCTTCATCGTAATGATCCATAACGTTTTGTCTCGGCTTCTCTTTCCCTTGCGCGTGTGTGTCTACGCCGGCTGGCTCTCCTCAGCCCGCTTCTTCTTCTTCTTCTTCTGATGCTTCTTCTTCTTCTTCTCCTCCTCCTACTCCTCCTCGTCGAGACGGTGAGTGTGTGTCAGAGGTAGAGATTCGACCGTCCGCCTCTGGCTTCCCCGTTGCTCACTCGCTCTTTTCCTGCTTAACTCTTGTTCCTTCTCGGCTCTGCGATTCCCCCGAGGGAGGCTTCTTTCCGAGGCAGAGAAAAATAGAGAGATAGACCGAAAAAAACTTTGCAACAGACGAATGAGATCGATGGCCGCATCAGGACGATGCTGATTGGACGCCTCGGGGATTCAAACCCGCCCTTTCTTGACTCTGATTGGCCAGCTTGACTGTCATCCATCAGGCTTTTCGACAGATTTCCCGCCCAAGCCTGACTTGCAAGTGTGATTGACAGGCGACTTGAGGCTAATTAGCTTCAAACTTCATGTGTGATTTAAATGGAGAAGTTGAGACGGATTTGTAACAGGACACCCAACGACAATTTAAAACAAATAAATAAAATATATATGATATATTATATTTTGTCTATATTTATGTATTATTATTTAGTACTTTGTTATATTTACTATATATATATATATAATTTATATAAATAAATAAAAAATATATAATTTTATATTTTATATAAAAATTCCTTGTGTGTTCTACATACTTGGCAATAAAGATGATTCTGATTCTGATTCTGATATATAATTTTACTATATACATATATATTCTTTTGTTATTATTTATTATTTTACTTTATGTTTATATTTTCTATTTTTTACTATATTTATTGTTTTATGTTGGATTTTATTAGATTTTCTCGATTTTTACTATATTTATTTATTATTATTTATTCTTTGATGTTATATTTTATTATATTTACTATTTTTTACTATATTTGGGATATATATATATATATATAATATAATCAGATATATAATAATTATAGATATAATTATTATATATAATAATTATTTTATATTATTTATCTCTTCTTTCTTTTCCATTCGGCTTATATTTTCTATATTTATGTATTATTATCTATGATGTTACTTCCGGGTTGAGTGAACGCTGGCGTGTGTGGCTGCCGCTGCTCACCCACAGAAAAAATATCCAGTGACTGTAAAGTGTCCTTGCGAGTTTTGAAAGGCGCTTATAAATGAAATGTATTATTATATATACATTTTTAACTGTATTCATTATTTATTCTTTTATGTTAGATTGTATTATATTTGTTTCTATTTTTACGATATTTATTTATTATTATATATTCTTTTGTTAGATTTTTCATCTTTACTATTTTTTACTATATGTTTTATATTTATTTATTATTATTTATGTTATTTTATATTATTTTTATATTTTCTATATTTATGTATTATTATCTATTATGTTACTTCCGGGTTGAGTGAACGCTGGCGTGTGTGGCTGCCGCTGCTCACCCACAGAAAAAAAACTTATCCTCTGACTGTAAAGTGTCCTTGAGAGTTTTGAAAGGCGCTTATAAATGAAATGTATAATTATTATTATTATTATTATTATTATTTTTTTTTTAAATTATTATTATTATTATTATTATTAATAATATTATTATTCGTTTTGTCATACAACCAACCGGGATTTAAAATATAAGTATCAAGCCATGATTATCGTTACAAACCAAATGTTTGAACACAGTTTCGGGTTTCAAGTCACAATTCGTGACCCGAATTAGCAAGGCAACAAAATGAACACCTGTCAATCAAAAGAGCGCAAATACATCATTGGCAAATCCTATTAGCCGCGTGTGAAATATTGCGCAGTATTGCGAAACTACGCCTAATCAACAATTAGCAACAGTCAATTTATCAAAGACAAATGAATACATTTACTCGTCACATTTGTCAAAAATGTATTATTTAAGAATAATACTTTTACAATACAATACCATATTGATTTATATAGCGCTTTAACAACAGCTGAAGCACTTAACATGGACAACTATCATAATGGAAACACTTTTGTAGATGAAAAAAAACAGTCTGACTTCCCGCTATAACTTTCACGACGTAGCAAATTCATAAGATGACATCGGGTATATGCTGAGTTAAGGGTTCGCGAACTTTACCCCTACCTCAGTTTACAAACTTAATTGGTTCCCAGAGTGTGTGTAAGGTGAAAAGTTTGTCTGCCAAACATTTATTTCCCATAGGAAACCATTAAAATGAGAATAATCCGTTCCCAGGTCCCCATAAAACACAATTTTCTGCTAAATAAGCCTACAAAAACATACCATATTTTATGTCTAATAAATGTGCTGTTGTATTTTAATTAAATAAATAAACTGTACTGTATAATAAAGTCATTTTATTTATCTTTGTGATGGTCTTTGATGTAGTTGCCGCTTGATGATATCCGAGTGAAGCGGTGCTTTCTCGGCGATAATACCCTCAATCACACTGTCCCCGGCTAGCTGCTTTTTGTTAATTGAAATCAACAGAAGTTTTTCAACCTCTTCAATTGCCTGAGACCGTTGCTTCGACAACCCGGAAACATCCTTAGCCCCAGGTAGCATACTGGTACTGGGACACTAGGCACCTCGTTTGTGTTTTTTGATGATCTCCTTTTTATGCTTGATCGTAATTTTCCTCTATGTCCTCTTCGGCTGAACACTAGCCTGTGGTGGGGTATTTTTTTTGGTCCCATAATAGCAAAAGTACTCCACTCGATAACAAACCACGTCTGCACTCAAAGAAAGTGAGTGTGGAAAACTAGTCCGTCACACACCGTGATGTTGTTCGGCCTTTTTCGGTCCTATAATAGCAAATATATCCTTGATTACAAACCATGGAAGCACTCAGAGAAAGGGTGAAAAGTTCGTTAGCTAAAACGTTTGTAAGCAGAGGTATCACCGTAGTTGTAAGCTTCTGTGAGATTTGGAGCTGACGTGTTAAAGTGTAGCGCATACGAATGACATCATCAAGGCATCCAGTCAGTGAGTACATTGTCAAAAATGAATCGGTAAGAACACCTTAGCCTCTGGATTAAATAAAGATAAAATCTCTATCTAAATGAAAAGAAAAAATGTACTTACAAATACCTTATAGTCGTTTTATGATTCAAATTGGGCTTTCAAATTGGGCCATGAAGCCACATTGTTGGTCTTTCAATACAGAGTCAAATTAGGCTTTCAAATTAGTGACACCTCGGTTTACGAACCCCTTGGTTTACGAACATTTCAGCTTACGAACATTAAACTGATGAAAATGTTACCTTGGCATATGAACTATTTTTCGGGATACACACGGAGGGCCACAATGAGTGGTGTCGTTCGCGAACGAGCCCATTCTCCAAAAAAGAAAATGGCACCCGACATTTTTTGTCCTCTTTTCCACGCCCCCAGCCTTCGGTTAAAGCCACGTGATTGGTCAAGAACGCAGCAGTGAGGGGAGGTGCTTTAAACATTAAGGAGACAGGCAGACAGAAAGAGTGACAATAGATAAAAAAAACAGTGACATTTGGACTCGTTTCAACTTTGATAGTTCAAAGGCACAGTGAAGACTGCAAGGTTAAAATATCCCATCAATCAGGCTCCACAAATAACATGCACAAGCCATCCGTACACTTGATGCAAAAAGCTATCAACCCACATGAACAGAACACAATTTGTGAGGAACTAGGTAAAATTATCGCAGATAAAGCACCTACAAGGGATCATTCTTCAAGATGGCGAAAGAACGTTACATAACTCAAGTGTTTCATGCTGAAGCTAATCACCTGTTTATCTATCTATCTATTCCGCTAGCTAGAAAGCTCTTTAGCTAGCTATTTGGTTTTTCCTTCATAGCTTTTCACATTAGTGTGTACACTCCATTCCATCAAGCCATCAACAACCATCACAAAGGTAAATACAACGACTTTATTATCCAATACAGTTTATTTCTTTAATTATAATACCATAGCACAATTATTATACATAAAATAAGGTGTATTTTTAAGGCTTAGAAAATTAGAAAGTAGAAAATTATGTTTTATGGGGGACCTGGGAACGGATTATTCTCATTTTAATGTTTTCCCAAGGGAAATTAATTTTTGGGATACACACTTTTCGCCTTACACACTCTGTCTGGGAACCAATTAAGTTCGTAAGCCAAGGTATCACTGTAAATCAAAAAAAAATGAAATTAAGCTTAACCTTTCGAACAAAAACAATCCACGAAACCTTGATTTTGCTTTCCAAATAGGGATTTCAAGCCATGGTCCCGCATATCAAATAAAGGTTCCAAACCACACTCGAGGTTTCAAATTAGTGGTTGAAGTTTCATTTCCAGCTTCACTGACCTTAACATGGTGTCTTTTTTTTTTTTTTTTTAATGTGCATCGATAGGAAATTATGATCACACATACAAGCCTTGAGAAGCAAAGGTGAGTCAGTCTCAAGTCTTGACAATGTGCAGGTCGCTCTGCCTTGTAAGGTACGTCGTCCTCCTTTTTTTCTCACTGAGGTGAGGCAGGGAGAACCCCAGTCAGAAGTTGGAGCGCTCTTCCATATATGGACACACTTCTAAAAGGGATGAGATGAATGTTTGGGAAAGTGATGTCACGGATCGACACCACAGCTTGTTGCAAGGCAAGCCCACAATTTGTTACATACGCAGCTGGGCGTGTGTGTGTGTGTGTGTGTGTGGTCAGGAAAATATTTCACCAAAATACAGTAAAGTGTCGTTATATCGATATTCAAGGGAGTCCGAAAAAATATCGATATAACCGGGACTATCGATATATCCGATATCGATATAACGAGACTTTACTGTATGTGAAAAGCAAAATAAATAATGTTAGAAACTAATTCGTCAATGATCACAAATGTTGATGTAATCATTAGTCAGTGATATTTGACAAAAATACAAACTTGTTTAGACAAAAAATACACTAATGTGAAAAGCTATGAAGGAAAAACCAAATAGCTAGCTAAAGAGCTTTATAGCTAGCGGAATAGATAGATAGATAAACAGGTGATTAGGTAGATAGATAGCGCGGCAGATAGTGAGATATCTAGCTAGCTAGACAGCCAGCTAGTTAGCTAGATTGCTAAACAGATAGCTATTAGATAGCTAGACATATAGGTATTAGATAGTGAGACAGATAGCAAGCTCGTTAGACAGATAGCTAACTAGACACAGCTAGCTAAACTGATAGCTAACTAGCTAAACTGACAGCTAGCTATCTACCGAGCTAGACAGATAGCTATTAGATAGCTAGACAGATAGCTATTAGATAGAGATAGCTATTAGATAGCTAGACAGTTAGCTATAAGATAGCTAGACAGATAGCTATTAGATAGCTACTAGATAGCTAGACAGATAGCTATTAGTTAAACAGATAGCTATTAGATAGCTAGACAGATAGCTATTAGATAGCTATTAGATAGCTAGACAGATAGCTATAAGATAGGTAGACAGCTAGCTATTAGATAGCTAGACAGATAGCTATTAGATAGCTAGACAGATTGCTATTAGATAGTTAGACAGCTAGCTATTAGATAGTTAGACAGCTAGCTATTAGATAGCTAGACAGCTAGCTATAAGACAGCTAGACAGATAGCTATTAGATAGCTAGACAGATAGCTATTAGATAGTAAGACAGATAGCAAGCTCGCTAGACACAAAGCTATTATAGACAGATAGTTAACTAGACAGACAGCTAGCTAGCTAAACTGATAGCCAGCAAGCTAAACTGATAGCTAGCTCGGTAGATAGACAGCTAGCTATGTAGCGAGCTAGACAGATGAGTAGCTGGACATATTGCAAGCTCGACAGAGTGCTAGACAGAGAGACAGACAGATAGATATCTAGTTAGCTAGCTAGCTAACTAGACAGATAGCTTGTTGGCTAGACAGTGAGACAGATGGCTAATAGATAGATAGCTAGA
>NC_142742.1:2750000-2757500 GCF_051943395.1 Hippocampus bargibanti | reverse complement strand
AACCTGACTGTAGGTAAACGGGCATACATTTTTCATAAATATCCATACACAGCGTTTTTTTTTTTTTTTTTTTTTTTTTCAAAATTAAGTCGAGCGCTACATTCGACCTTTTGGATAAAACAACACATTTTATTATTGTGTGGTTTCTTTAAATACTCTTTACACCTTTCTTTGTCACCACCGGCTGTTGTATTTGTATGTTCTCCGTTCTAAAAAAAATAATAAATAAAAAACATAAAAGGATCCTTGCCGCCTCTTTCCGCCGTGACGTCATTCCCGGTATGTACTTCCTTGTTCGCTGTGACAGCGCTTTGCTAATTCGTCTTTTTTTTTTTTTAGCTAACTGCTGTTTCATCCTCTCCCACTCTGTCACAATGTGGAGGACGCCGGTGTATTAATGGCATAATAACCCACAGGTCAACGGGTCTAAGTTAAAAAAAAACACAGGCAGCAAAGTATATTTGGACTCGATGAATATAACCGCAAAATATCGTTCTTAATTCGTCCAGCGGGTAAGCGTTTCCTTTTTTTTTAATGGCTACAGTTGTGCTAAAGTTAGCTTAGTACCGTGTCGAAAGTTCACCCCGGCAACAATGTTTGGCATTCAACCCCAAACTGAAATATTTTGTTCTTTTTATTTAAATGTAAATTTAGTTTTGGTATCTAGTACGAAGTGGAGGAGCCCAAAACTAAAAGTGTATAATATAACACGCGTATATTACACACAAGTGACAGTTAGAAAAATGACAAATTACCGATAAGCATTATTCAAAGTATTTTTTGTTGTTGTTGGGTGCTCGGGCACGCATTGGCTAAATCTCGCCACCACACTTAAATGTCATTAAAAGTCAATGTAACAAACAAGTTAATCATGCTCTCCCTAGCGCGTCACGATACGTCGTTAGCTTCGAAAAACAAACCAAAAATACACGAATTTCCCCCATGGCACACCTGCTGATCTCGTGACACCCTTGCGTGTAAATCATTTAAGTTATATGAGTAATACAATACAGAAGCAAATACATAGGCACACCTTATTTTGGAAACTATTACAGAACGAGGTCTTCCTATTGAAGTGCATTTAATAAACATTCACATGGGCATCATTAGGTGCACGAAGCAGATCAATACACATTTGATATCTCGCCCTGTTTCGTTAATTCATTTGGAAATAGCATTGTTGACCTAAAGGGAACTTCCGGGGGGGACGTATCAGTTTCCGAGTGAACTGGAGCCTGCCTTACTGCCTGGAAACGTTTTGATAATGAGACCACAAACATGCTGTATCTGATGCGGCAACAACACAAGTGTGACAACTTTCATACCCACGAGTCCCTTAAAACATCATTCATTTCTCATGTAGCAAGAAATGAGACTTTATGGACACGCTTTGTAAAGTAAAAAAATTCAGTACTTTTTTTTTCTCCTTTGCTACTTTATGGACTTCCTTGTTTAACTTGCATTAACTTAAAAAGGTGTGCTATCTTTCATTCTTGTTGACATGACGGTGTTCGTTTCACCAGAACCTCCAAAATGGACGACCCCAACAAATCTCGCAAAATGTCCACGGCAGGGGACAGTCTGTACAAAGTCCTGGGCTTGCAGAAAGGAGCATCGCCCGATGAGATAAAAAAAGCCTACAGGTGGGTTGGACTGTGTCAAAGGACAGTTGTATTTTATTTTTAAGTTATTATCGTTAATAATGCCTTTCAGCATTAGCTGTCACACAAGTGAAGTCAAACACTGTTTAGATATGAAAATAAACGCAACCAATAACCACGAGCTATCTATTAGCCAGCTAGCTAGTTGAGCCAAAGATAGTGACTGTGGCGACCAGGTAGCAAGTGCCTCCATCTACAACATTAGTAGCATGTTCTAAAAAAGTGATTGGGCACCATCAATGTAAACAATCTTAGCTATCTATTAGCTATCTATCTATTTGAGTTACTTCCGGGTTGAGTGAACGCTGGCGTGTATGGCTGCCACTGCTCACCCACAGAAAAACTGATCCTGTGACTGTAAAGTGACCTTGAGAGTTTGAAAGGCGCTTATAAATGAAATGTATTATTATTATTATTATTATTATTATTATTATTATTATTATTATAAGCCTGTTGAAGGGAAAGGGGGAGGAGGTACCCTGTAGGGCATTATAATATTTCAAATTGACATTCACAAACATTAAGATTCACCAGTTTGGTCTGAATATTGGAAATAGTGTTAAATTATTCTTTAATGTAAATTTTGGAATATGAATAAACATAGTTATTGAACCAATTTGGCCAAAATAACTTGAAGGCCAACCGACACCATTTTTTTTTGTTTCCTAACTGACATCAGAAAAACGTTTTATAGCATCTAAAATACCCAAAACACGCAGTATAATATTTTTAGTGAAATGCAAAACACCAATAAAAATGACTTAGTGTCCCAAAACTGCCACAAAATGAGTTCGGAAACTGGGTAGATTCAGAAAGTCCCGCCCCCTTGTTCGTGACGTCACTACTGGTCACACACTGCCGTGCTCCAGAATCAAAACAATGGCTTCAGAGAGTTCCGATTCGGAGAAGATGCTTTCTAGTTCGTCATCCAGTTATGAATATGATTCAAATAGTTCTGAAGAGGAAAGCATAAATGTTTGCAATCGATTCAAGAAGTCCTTCCGTATCAATTCCAGCCGTCTGGACTCCAATGTAGAGCCCATAAAATGCACAAGGTGGCGCACAAGCGCCGTTGGAAATGGGCTGATTTGTTCGCTGGGAATTTGTGTCAACGTACACTTTCTTTATGCGTGTTACCGCAATTGGCTGCGACACACGATTCACCATCGTGTTATTTATGTAGTTTTCCTTCTAATTTCGCCATCAACACGGTGTTTTCAGATGAAAGTAGCCAAAATTAATTGTGTGTCGCTTTCTCGGTCAGGGGCGTTCCTTCAGTGACGTAACATGAGGACTCGTCACCAACTCAAAAACAAGACTTGAATATTGAATATTCAGTGCGAGTCTTGAAACGTAGTGGAATCTTTGTAAAATGCGCTCAGTAGAAGTCATTTGAAGTGATTTTACAAATTATGGACGCAACTTGTCCGGTGGTGTCGGTTGTCCTTTAAATAAATCTTAAAAAGCCATCGTCAGAGCCACCTCTGTAAGCCAGTCTGATTCTTTCGGCGATGATGTTTCCCGCAGGAAACTGGCGCTGCGGCACCACCCGGACAAAAACCCCGACAACCCCGAAGCGGCGGATAAGTTCAAGGAGATCAACAACGCCAACTCCATCTTGAGCGACGACAACAAGCGTAAAATCTACGACGAGTACGGCTCCATGGGCCTCTACGTGGCCGAGCAGTTTGGCGAAGACAGCGTCAAGTACTACTTCCTCATGTCCAAGTGCTGGTTCAAGGTGAGTTGAAGTGTAAATAAAAATAAAAATACATAAAATAACAGGGTTCAAAATGTATTTCAGGCCCTGCTGTTTTGTTGTGGCATCCTCACGTGCTGTTGCTGCTGCTGCTGCTGCTGTTTCTGCTGTGGCAAGTGCAAGTCTTCCGAAGACGAAGAAAGAGATTTCTACGTGGACCCGGAAGACCTTGAGGCGGAGATCAGAGAGCAGGAAGAAGGTGAGCCGTGGCTTTTTGTCTTTTGGATTGGATTGGATTTGCATTTAATAGTCTCGCAGTGGAGACATTTTAATATTTCACGGCAGCAAAGTGATGGAACGAAGAGGAAAGGAATGGAAGAATTAGGAAAAACAAAATACTCTCGCGGCGCCATCTTTGGTCACCGTGAGCGGTTTAGCAGAGTGGAACGTCCGCTGCGTTCAAAAAAAGTGGGGAATTTTTCTACGTCTGTTTTGGTTTTTCCACCGTTGCGCTTTGATCTGCTTTCCTGCATGTAGCATTCGCTGAAAATGACGAAATGTTATACCTCTGACACAATTTTGTCTCTGCAATGATGTCTCAAGAAAAGAAAGGAAGTTTTAAAACTCTGACTAGGTTCTGAAAAACGGTGCACTTTCACGCAAGGAAGTTTATTTTTGAAAATGAGGAAAAATCGGTTGAAATACGTGTTTTATTTTTCTCATTCCTTTGCATTAACATTAACTCATTAACATTAACTCTTGTTCTGATTTTTAATGTTATTATTTTTGATTCTAAAGTGTCCTTGAGAGCTTTGAAAGGCTTTTAAATAAAATGTATAATTATCATTATCATTATTATTATTATTATTAGTTATTATATTTGTTATTATATTTGTTATTATTATTATATGTATTATTATTATTATTATTATTATTATTATTATTATCATCATTATTATCATTATCATTATTATTATTATTATCATCATGATTTGTTATTATATTTATTATTTTTATATTTATTATTTTATTATTATTATTATTATTATTATTATTATTATTGACATATTAGATGGATATTGTTCACACAGACAGCCTTCTCCGCCTTAAGAAAATGATAACCTCTTTTCATTTTAAAAGCATCACATATGTCTACATGAAAAAAAAGACTAAAAAAAATGTGTATTTTTGCTGCTTAAAAAATACAAAATAAGACAGCATAAATTACATACTGGAGAATAAAAAATAAAAAAAATAAATAAAAATTGTCAATTTTTCAGCCTGTATTGTAAGCATTAAGGGACCGAGGGGGAAAAAAAACATTTTGTTCTTTTTATTATTATTAATGTGATTAATTGATTTTACGAATTCTACTCTACCAAATATTGTATCCGTCCTTAAGCCATTTACGTGTTAATATTAACACAGATAAATTCATTTAAAAAAAAATAAAAAAATATCAAAACAGTCTCAAACAGGTTATATAATTAACTATAATCTAATTATATATAATTAACAGTCATTAATGTGGCAAGAAACAACATGAATGCATTTGAAAATGAATATATCTGTGTTCATATGAACACGCTCGCCGACAATGGCTTTTTAAAAAATTGCTTATCAGTCCACATTTGAAGGTGCATTCACAGAACCTGGGACATTTCACATCTCTGCCACTGACTATTTCCAAATTGGACATTTATTTCTGAATTGTGTTGTGTGATGTTTCACAGCACGAGACACTGTCATTGTTATCCAGCCCAGCTCGTCCGCCACCGTCGACACTTCCGCCAAAGGGGACGCCGCGTCAGGTAAAGTTGGGCAGCTCACAATTTTTTTTTTTAAATGTCACACGAGATGGCCAGGCACACTACATACTATCTAGCTATCTAGTTATCTAGCTAGCTATCTCTCTAGCTATCTTTCTATAGGCATCTCTCTATAGCTAGTTAGCTAGCTAAACACTTAAAAATAAATAAATGGAGGAATCGCTATCTAGCTATTTAGCTATCTAGTTATCTAGCTAGCTATCCCTCTCTAGCTATCTTTATGTAGCTAGTTGGCTAGCTAAACAATTAAAAATAAATAAATGGAGGAATGGCTATCTGGCTGTCTAGCTAGCTAACTAGCTCTCTAACTATCTCTCTATAGCTATCTCTCTATAGCTAGCTAGCTAAACACTTAAAAATAAATAAATGGAGGAATCGCTATCTAGCTATCTAGTTATCTAGCTAGCTATCCCTCTCTAGCTAGCTTTCTGTAGCTTGTTGGCTAGCTAAACAATTCAAAATAAATAAATGGAAGAATAGCTATCTAGCTGTCTAGCTAGGTAGCTATATCTCTAGCTATCTCTTTATAGCTATCTCTCTATCGCTAGCTAGCTAAACAATTAAAATAAACAAATGGAGAAATAGCTATCTAGTTATCTAGCTAGCTATCTGGTTATCTCTAGCTATCTCTCTACAGCTATCTATTTATAGCTAGCTAGCTAAACAATTAAACATAAATTAATGGAGGAATAGCTATCTAGTTATCTAGCTAGCTAGCTATCTCTATAGCTAGCCAGCTAGCTAAGCTATTAAAAATAATTCAATGGAAGAATAGCTATCTAGCTAGCGATCTAGCTACGTCTCTATAGCTATCTCTCTCGCTATGTTACTCTAGCTATCTCTTTCGAGCTATCTCTCTGTAGCTATCTCGCTAGCTAGCTCAACAATTAAAAATAAATACATGGAGGAATAGCTATCTATCATCGTAGCGGTCCGTGTGTATCCCGAAAGATAGTTTATATGCCAAGGTAAAATGTTCATAAATTTAACGCTGGTAAACTGCAAAGTTCGTAAACCGTCGTATCACTGTATTATCATCCTGTCGCTACTTTGCATCAAAACTAAATTTCTGTCATTTTAACCCCGCAGGCGAGGACACGCCCATCATCAATCAGCCCTCCCACACCAGCAACGGCTCCACTTTTTCTTCCGCCAACGCCGCCGCCGTGCACCTGACGGTTGAGGAGTAAATGCCCCTAAACACCACGAAACCCCGCCCATCTCAAAAGTTTGGATCCTATTTTTTATTTTTATTTTTTAAATGGAGAGTCCCAACATCTCTAAGGGGCTTTTTTTTTTTAAGTGGGCGGGGTTTACAGAAGCAGTTATTTAGGGGTGGGGGGGGGTTGTTTTTGGTGCCACAGGGTCATGTTTTGGCTCCTCTCATGTTTTACAAACGACTGTGCAGAAAACCGCAGACCGCCGCCACCATTTTTTTGGGTCTTAGCACTGTTCCAATGACCCTTACGACGCAGGGTTGGGCCAAAACCAAGTGTACACTTTGATTGAATCATATCGTATTATATATATTTTTTAAATTACATTGTCCATTTTGCCCTTCCTCCCTCCCCGTGCCGCTTATTATATATCCATTGCGGCGGTGAAAACAATCCGTAGTTCTCTCCGTTTGTCCGTCTGTTTTGTAATTTGCAGGCAGATGGAGAATAATAGTCGTCGTTGTCGTGAGGAGGAGGGTGGTTGGATGTTTATTTTCGTCGCTTATTTAAATTCCGTCGGTTAAAAAAAAACAAAGGATCGCAATATATTTACGACAGCGGTGTAGTACTTATGCTAGTTTTATAAGTCATATTGACTACTATATATTAAAAAATAATTTTAAGAACAAAGCGACCACATTTTCTGCACAGTTTTACCGCGATTTAGGAGAGCCTCTTGAAGCACTTTGACTAAAAAAAAAAAAAAAAACACTTGCCAAAAAATAAGCTAGCAGCCTTTTAACCAGCAAGCAACCGGCGCTAGCGATAGCATTTTGCAACTGTCCAAAATTCAACGTTTCACATCGTGAGATGACGTTTATCCATCGCTGAAATTTGGACATTCGAGTGATAATTTTTTTGGGCTGATCTAAAATCAGCTTTCTGAATTTGATAGTTCGGAAACTTGAAGGTAAAAAAAAATAATTGTGTTTATCAAAGATGCTCCTTTCTGTGACTCCAGTCTCGCCAGCGAACAGCAGCAAAAAGAAAAAAAAAAGGGGCTAGAAAAAAGGTTGCGTTTATTTTTAATTTTTATTTAATTTTCTATAATTTAATATAATTAAATTCTATAATTTATAATAATATATAAATTA